>NW_024883213.1:0-129287 GCF_019059575.1 Amphibalanus amphitrite
AAAAAACAACTAAAAATAAAATCCGCGAGGACAAATACACGTTTAAAGGTTTCCAATGTGGCGAAATATCTGATTCATCATCAGATCTTCCACTGGAAGATATTATCGATTATAAACGTATCTGGTCCGTCACATATATATATATATATATATATATATATATATAATATTAATATATATATAATAATTATATATATTAATATATATATATATAATCTATATATATATATAGATATATATATATATATATATATATATATATATATATATATATAACATGTGTAAATTGCAAAGCGTCATTGGCATGTTTTGCAACATTACAGGCGGAGCTAGAGGCTTGCAACTATCCCTCTGTAAACGAGGTGTTATCCGCGGCTGCCAGCAAGCCACGCGGGCCGCCACTCAGGCGAACGGTGGCTCGCGCCCTCTCCTGAGGGGCCGTGACGTCAGTGTCACCGGCCGGCGTTCAGAGCCAGCCGGCCGAGCCGCAGTCTACGCGGCGCGAGCGAGCAGTGAGGGCCGGCGGCGGGCGCGGCTGAGATAGCTGGAAGATGGAAGATAGCGCCAGTTGTCTGCGCTTGATGCGATTGTTGCTTTGACTGGTAAGTCAAAGTACCATTTACGAGTAGCATTTGCAAGATTGTGCCTTGTAATATCGTGCGGTCTAGGCTATAGTTCATTGTAGCTCTAGCCGCTAAGGTGTTGACATGTTTGATCTAGCCTGTCGCACTGTTACGGAAAGTGGTGCAGGTATTTTTGTGATTTTTTCATGAATTGAATGTCTGATTTTCCCTCATGTCTTGGACGACGGTGAAAACAGGGCGCCTGGGGCGATTTGATCAAGGTTCGTGAAATTTACACGTGACGTTTGGGATATAGAAGGCCCTTGGAGCGGGAGAAGTTCCAAATGTCACGTGACTTATATGCTCTCCGGCGCCCTGTTTTCACCGGCGTCCCATGTCTTCCCGCAGACGTCCTGCAACTCGTCAGCGCGCCTTGTGGCAGGCCTACTGTCGGCAATGCGGTAGCGAAGTGGCTGTCCGGAAGCTGCCACCGGAACGGGGGGTGCGCAGACCGTCTAGTCAGGCACTGCCAGCTGCCTAGGGACATCGAGGCCGCAAATGAGCCGGTGCCTAACGGTCCGCCGAGTATCCTCCCAGCGAGGGTTAGTGAAGAAGTGAACTTCCACCAGTTCTGGCGTGCTAGCGGCTAGCGCCAGAGCCGGTAGAACCCAATTCCGTCCCACGCCCCCATGGGGGCGCCCCTGGGCCCCATGCCCCATCACCGATGCCGCCGCCGTCGTTTTTTTTTTGTAAATTGACCTGTATGATGTATTGAAATGTACACTTCTTACATGCCTTTTTTACAAGTCTAGAGAACGGGAAGAGAGCGTCGGAAACACATTCTGAGTATGTTGCGAACACGTTGAGAGGGCGTTGCGAAAATGTTTAGGACGTTTACTCAGGGTCGCAGGGACGGCAATACGAAGTAGCGACAACGTGGTGCGCACGTGATAAAAACGTCGCAGAGACGTTGCCAAAGTGTTCTATACTCCTTGTAGTCACGTTGCGGAAACATGGTGACAACGTTCCAGAAACCACTGTTGGTACGTTACAGAAAATTCATAACGTTGGCGGGACGTTGTAAGAACAGTTTTGGGACGTCACGGCCACGTTACAGAAACGTTGTGATGACATTCAAATGCATGGTCGGATGACGTTCTCACGCCGTTGTCTGGAGTCTACAAAATTACGTTGTCACAACGATAAATCGGGACGTTGTGGTAACCATTTGACAACGTTTAAACGACGTTGTAACAACGGCAAATTGTTAGCTGGGGACGTCGGACCGAGATCAATTGCTGAGGTCCAGCCGACGTCGGACCGACATCGGCCGCTGTTTTGACCGTTAATAATATAAAATACATGTTTCATGTTTCATAAGGGTGCGTTTCACGCGTAACGCTATGAGAAACGTTTTTCGTAAATATCTAGAGCATCTTTGCTTCGATTGCCTTCGTTTTTGGATGTTATGAAGGACGTTAACCTCGTCATCACAGAGTGGTAACCGTTGTTCTGCAATCCACATGTACTGAGCAATTGGGACAAACATATTGCAAAATCAAAATTTCAAACGAATAGAACTCAATAACGGATTGTCGATGACTGTGATGTTTGCAGTTTTGGACTGACGAAGTCAAGGAAAACATTTCCTAGCAAGCCTTTTTTCAATTTTTGTCCTATATTTTGCATGATACAATTTTCATCTTGCAGTGCATTGCATTAAAGCCTCGACAACAATTTCAAAAATGTGGCTGCTAGGAATCATAAAGACATCGATTCTCTACACAATCCTGTTGAGTGAATCATCATTGCATGCATCACTATGTAGTTCTATTCATTTGAAAGTCATTGCACAGCTAGTTCATAAAATCGCCGAGAGATGTCTCTGGCTGTATGGCCCGCGCGATTCGACGGTCCCCTCGGCTCGTCACTCAGCGGCGTTTGTTGACACAGTGTCACACCCATTAGTTACGGCGCTCCGCTGGCGTTCGGCCGCCGTCGAGGTGCCCTGAGCCCTCCCTGCTAAGTTTCACCGTGACCAGACGGGTCGGAGACTCATCCCA
Organism: Amphibalanus amphitrite; assembly: GCF_019059575.1. NCBI lineage: Eukaryota > Metazoa > Arthropoda > Thecostraca > Balanomorpha > Balanidae > Amphibalanus > Amphibalanus amphitrite. The sequence continues at coordinate 2,627 of NW_024883213.1, forward strand.
CGATCTATCCATGAGCGGCGCCCAGCCATGCGTCTCCTATATCGCGCGCCTCTCACTCTTGATCGGGAGTACGCCGTGAATAGCTTGTGAGAAACTGACAACTTTGAAAGATGTCACAAGTTTGTGTGAGTGGTATTACGAATAGCGAACAGGTACATTTTGACAATAGGTAATTGACCTGACCTGGGCAGTCGGCACTGAACATAACTAATGAAAATAACCAGCAAAACCTACAAATTCCATGAAGACATAGACCCTAGTGACGTGAGACAAAAGATCAGTTCGACTGTTATGTCAAAACCCTCGCCTGGCACTTGGCAGGGTATTTTTCATAACGCGGCGTGGCAGGGGGAAGGGTCGATGCAATCCCCCTCCCCTAGCGTTTCGAAACTAACGCGTCGTTTGCAACAAAAAGCAGTCGATTGCTCTCAACGAGTACCTACTCGCGATTGGTGGTATATTTTTTTACCCTTATTCAATATTTGACCCAGTTATGGCAGGTCAAAGGTCAAATTTCGGGGAAAGCTGCAATTATCCATATTATTTAGCCAATATTGGCGAATCTATGAAAGATAGCGACATGAAACTTTCATGACCGTGCTTCTCAACGAATTAGCAACAAAATGATGTATGATTGATTGCATTTAAGTCAAAATAGCGTCTCTAGAGATCAGCAGCGGCGTAAACCTTCAATTAAGGGGGGGGGGGGGGGCACTGCCGACTTCTGGTCCCATTCTTTCCATGCAACGCCCATAGGGCTAATGATGAAATGCCAAAATAAAAGGGTGGCACGGTGCCCGGTGCCCTCCCCGTTCCGCCGCCTATGCTAGAGATAGTTTTTCACGTATCACTTTTGAAGTAATAAAGCTAGCCAATAACTGCATAAGGGTAATTAGCAGCATCGTAGTCCTCTCGTAATTTTGCCTTGTCGCATACCTATATGTGTTGACTTCGAAAGGTCAAGGTCAAAGGTTGACCTCGGATCACATAACCGACGCACACTGGTGTGTGCTATTTTTGTCCCCCCCCCCCGTATCTCCGAAACTATTGGACGGATTCGCAAAACTCAAACGGCGTTCGTTCGTTGCCTTGAGAAAATTAATTTCATTGACCTCAGGGTCACTGATGACGTTACAGGTCACGTCAAAGTTAAAATGTTTCACGGTTCACGGGCCTTCTAGAAAATGCGGGATAACATTGATTAAAAGGCATTTTATTGAAAATAATCGATAAAGCGTCGGTTGCCTTGTACAGATATTGCTAAAAGACGTCACTGATACCAAGCCGTCACAGAGGTCAGGTCACCAAGGGTCAACACATGAACCCAAATTTACTAGGGCCGTGTGATGCATGTTTTGTGACCAATTTTTCATTTCCAACTCAATGGTTTTGGCTAGACGACCATGAGGGACGGTTTAGGTTACTTTCTGGTGGAGGTTAGGTCAAGGTCTGGTAAAAAAAGGTCAAATTTCGAAGTTGATACTTTTGCATAAAAAGGTTGTATTTCGATGCACCTCATCACGGGGAGTCCAATCGTTCGCAAAACGTCCTCAATTTTGCGACCGATAGGTACCCCCCGAACCCCATTACGACACGCTGACGAAGTTCTGTGATACAATTCGGAAGCTCCGACCCGAACGATTTCTTGGGGGATTTAAGTCCGGATGAAGTTATAAGGTTCCGAGACATGCAAGTTGTAGCTACCAATGGCCTTATTACATCGTGCACTGCAACTTACAAAGGACTCGGGCATCTACTGTAGCTGTGACAAAATTGCAAGCGTTTTATACAGCATATTCTTCTGTGCCTTCTGGCTTCTGATGCGATAGTCCGGCACTATACACTATACAGTGTAACGTAGCTCATGCTGGTAGCTCATGCAATAACCCGAGTTTCGAGCATCTAGGATATACCTGAGCTGGGTGACCTAAACTTCTGAGACCTGGGTTCAACAATTTCACACACAATGAGAAATTGATGGATGATAAGCTATGCCAAGTTTCGCGGCGCTTATACGGGCAAAAAATAACTTGCAAGTTTGACCAAAAAAACGCCCCACTTCCCCAAGCGAGGATTAATGAAGCTAACACTATGAATGTGACTGAAGCTGCTTTCCTGTACCTCATTCTGTTGCCTTTTCTTTTTCCAGTCTTTCCCTATCCGTGTGTGTCGACGCGGGCTCGGCCCAATGTGGTTCGACTGAGTGCTTGGCATCTGGTCCTTTCCGCCCGGCCTGACCGGCGCGGCGGACCCGTGCCACTCCTCCCCTAACTCGCGGGGCGCGGATGGGGAGGGGCGGCCCGGCAGTCCAACCCCTCTGCGCTAACAGATGGATGGACAGGGGAAATGTGATACTTGTCCTATGACAACAAACCGGCGTTCAGCGCTAGGGCCATCTACTGGTCTAGAAACGTATCTCTATGTCGGCAAGATCCTCGCCAGGTGGTGTAAAGGTCGCGTGAAACGCACCCATAAGGAGCTTCTGTATTCAAAATATCCTCAGGAAACTCAAATCTTCCTCCACGCCGCAACCCCCTGATCCGGACTGGACGGGAAACTTTATCCCATTTGGGATTGCCCGTAAGCCGAGCTCGCCCGTAGCCGGGTGCGGTGAGTGCTTGGGGGCTGCTCGGCCTATCCTTTGGTCAGGCTCAGCCCCGGCAACTCACCAGGGCCGGGCCCCAGTTCATATAGAAAGGCCAGTCGGCAAGTGTCACTTTGCCAAAGTGCCACTTATCAAAGGGACACTTTGGGAAACGTTGGTGCAGGTGTGTAAGAGTGGCTATATGAATCCATTGTGGCGTCGCCCTTTCCAATAAGTGTCACAAACTAAATTCGCTATCTGGCTGCGTGGTGTAGTGGTTAGCGCACTAACCTCGCGTTCACATGACACAGGGTTCGAATCCCATCGCCGGTTGATGCTTTTGGCGTGTTGTCCCAGTAAACATGCCGACGTCGGCGACTGGGGGGCTCGAATCCCGCCGCCGGTTGATATTTTTGGCGCGTTGTCCCAATAAACATGCCGACGTCGGCCCCGTCGGTTCAACGACAAACGATCTCGTCAATCTCGGCAAACGACCTCGGCCCGACGTCGGCTCGACGTCGGCTGGACTTCGGCTGGACGTCGGAACATGCGGGCATATCCAACGTCCAGGCGATGTCGGTCCGAGGTTGAACCAACGTTGGGCCGACGTCGGCATGTTTACTGGGGAGCTCAAAATCTATAAGCTGTGCAATTTTGAGCCAAATCTGAGGGGTCCGCGAATGTGCACGCGAATCTGAATGTGAATATAATGCAACTTTATGCACGTAATCATATACCAGTATAACGCCTTTTGGGGCGACTAACGGAGCGAGCGAGAGGGTGGGCCTTGCACGTGCGAAATTGCGAGGGGGTACCTCCCACTGACTTGTGCACGGCACCCTACTAACCGGTCTCTAGCGATGTGCCAAATTTGGGCACAATCGGCCCAGCCGTTCTCGAGATCTGGAAACGGCACCCTGCACGTGCGCACGTGCAAAATGGGTCCCAACTGACTTGTGCACGGCACCCTTCTAACCGGTCCCTAACTGTGTACCAAATTTTTAGCGCAATCGGTCCAGCCGTTCTCGAGATCTGGAAACGACCCCTGCACGTGCGCACGTGCAGCAGCACCCCAACTCTGGCACATGGATATGCAGTGCCTAGTGGGTGCCTACCTACATGCCAACTTTCAGCGCAATCGGCCAAGTAGTTACCGAGATATTGCAACAATTACAAAACTGACACCTCTTCGTTTTGCACGTGGCAGTGGCACGTGCATAAGGGGTCACCCACATGCATTGGGAATAGTCCAATACTTGGTAGAAGGAATGAAGCTACCAAGATACCTATAAGAAACAGGTAGGTCCGATGTTTTGAGTAAAGCCCACGTAAAGCCCTGGTGACGTCACTGACATTTCTTATATGGAGAATTTCGCCCATAAGAAAAATATTTTACATACGAAAATTTGTATTTCATTCGGAAAAAATACATTCTATCAATTTCATCATGAAACTTATATAATTTAATTAAAAAACTTGAAATCCTTTGAGTGCTTGTCCCAACCCCTGCTATACCTTTGGTCACGTGACTTCCATGATAAACTTTGCGTTTTGCAATGTTATGACTTAAACAGAAGCAAAAATGTTACAAGCGTATTATTTATGATGTTTTAGGCAGCAATCGTGTAATAACATCCTTAAATTATATACATTTTGCTTAAAAGAGGTCACGTGATGTTACCAGATTGTGCTCGGACAGCATCTTCTTGAACTTCGATTTTGAGTACTTTTTACCTTCATTGAGTCCTAATAACGGACGTTTTTAGTTATAAAATGAAGCAATGAATCTATTGAGGGCAAAATTTAATCATTTTTGCACTTTCAAGCCGGGCTATCCTGGCATGAACTTCGGCCGGTTTGTGTGTGAAGCCTATGGTGAAGGGAAAACTTCACGCCCGGCTGACGTCACAGACCTCGGCTACCAAATCGTGTCCGGTGGGGGTCGGAAGCTACCCTACAAAAATTACCGCGTGTAAATCGGTCAAGGGGTTGCTGAGATATAAGCCTCGCAAAAGCGTCCGCACGGCCGGCCGCTCATACTCAGTAATTTCCGTTAAAGGGACACTCCCACCTTAACATTAGTTTTGAGTTGAGATAGCCAAATTGGTGGCCATGGCCTGCAAATACCGGTTTGGGCACTCACAACATCGAAAAATGCTTTAATTCGAAGATATGGAATTTCAAACTTGCAGTTTTCGGATTCTAAGGGGCTAATGCATTGGAATGCCCCCTTAGAATTTGTGACGTCAGCGGAGATCTAACGATTTTTAAATCTTAGACTAAAACCACCGTTAACACGTGGTGGTATACGCTGCTTTGCGCGCAACGTCTGCCGCACTTTAAGGCTGCCAAATTATTGCTTCCAAATAAAGTCGCTAGTAACAGGGGAGATCCCAAAAAGTAAACAAAAGTAAAAGCCTAATATCTTGAAAACCAGCGAATATTTTTCGGTGAAATTTGGTAGATATTCGTTTTCGCTCTTTCTGAACCAAGGGACATCACTTTCATGCCAATTCATTAACTTTTTTGAAGGTGGGAGGGTCCCTTTAATCTAAGGAAAGACTACGCTCGCCATAGGCGTAGGAACGTTTTCGAAAGTGGGGGGGCCAGGGTCCCAGAGGTCCAAAACCTAACCTACCCCCAAAATCCGATTTCTCCTCGGATTTCGGCCACTTTGTTTTCGCAAACATGCTCAGAGGTAAAAAAAAAATCGAGACAAAAAAAAATTGGTTGAAATTTCAGGGAGTCTCCCGTCCATAAGCTCAAACTGATGGACGCGTTCCCCTGACCTCCGCAGCCGTTGGCACCCATGCAAATTCCAGAGGCATCCAGCAACTTTTTCATTACGAGCAAGCGTGAAACGTGCAAAGCGAGTCTTTTCAATATACCTATAAAAATCAGCATGAACGGCCCAGCTAGGCTCAGCCAGGCCTATAACGTTTTTAAGAGGTTTTATATCAGCGACCACTGCAACTGGGCTGATTGACTATCACTTATCAGAGGCCGGTGTGGGATTTTTAGACGGTCTGGGCCTTCAGAGGCCAGTTTAACCCTCCACGGCCCGGTCCTATCGGTTTTCTACATACGCGCTGGCCGAAGGGGCGGGCCGGCGGGTACGACCCCCTCGCCGTTTCGCCCCAGGTGGAGCTAGCGCGTCGCGGTAAAACGAGCGTGTGCGCCGTTACGGGACGCAGAGATCGATACCCGATTTTATGGTCCTAGGTCAACCGGTGACCTCTGACACCGTTCCGTGCTTCTATCCTCAGGATACTGAAATCCTTCTCCTCCACCGCAACCCCCTCCGGGCTGGACAGGCAACTTTATCTCATGCGGGCTGCTCCCTTGGAGCGGCACCGCTGCTCCCGAGGGAGCGCACCCCGTAGCCGGGTGCAGTGAGTGCCTTGGGGCTGGGTGGCCTGTCCTCTGGACGGGCTCAGCCCCGGCGACTCACTAGGGTGCCTGCCCAGACCAATGTCTCCCCCTATATCCTATCATCCTTCCGGCTCTGAAATGGTCTCATTGGACCGAAAGGGCCTAACCCAACAAAACAAACAAAAACCGGTGACCTCTGAGGTCAGGTCAAGTGCCTCAAGGCACGGTTCCGTTTTTGGTGAATAACTTCGCAAAAAATGGCCGCAGAGCCGCGATTTTGCCAGCATCGTGTTCGCCTCTCCCAGGCGCGTCGAATGATATACTTTTTGTTTGGGTGAGGTAAACTTAGGGTGTTGACCTCGGGTCACGGTCAGGTCGGCGTCCCCAGGTTACGAAATTGGTCGAAGGAGGTCATGTCGCATATCATTCGATTCGGCAGGTCTTCTTGAGTCCATAGGTGGCTTTCCCGACTCGCTAGCTCAATTTGATCGGTACCTAGTTATTGACGAAAAACTAATAAGACCCTTATAACTTCATAAATGACGTCGCGCAAGGTCAACATTGCAAAAGTGACGCATCGAACCTTGCAAGGAGTGCATGAAATCACGATTCGGTGTGCTTGAGATAGTTGGAGATCGATCATTCCCGGCGCCAGAAAAAGTTTTCAGTTTATCCCCATTGACTTATACCTAATGGTGAGGTCACGAAAATGACCTGACCTCATATGAACTTTAGGAAAAATCCGAGATATACATTATACAAGTTGAAAGACTCCTATTGGATACTAGGTCCTCCAAGGTTCATTTCCCTGTGAAATCTCCTCTGGCAGTGAGGGCGTTGCGAAGTTGTGACATCTGAAGACCGTGCAGAGGTTCACTTATGACCACATGGGTCAGTGACCTGATCTGACCCGAAAATGCGGTTGGTGTCAAAAGATCCCGTTTGATTCAAAGGTCAGGTATGCCAAGCTTCAGCTCTCTATCGCCGGCGTGTTCGGAGCTATCGCGAAAAAAAAACTATGGAGGGGCGGCACCCCCCCCCCCCCGGCTGGCGAGGGTTAAGGCCCTCAGAGACCAGTACAGGGCCTGCAAAGGGCAGGATGAGACCTTAAGATGCCGACTTGGGCCATCAGAGGCTAATGTGGGTCCTTACAGGCCAGTATGGGCCCTCAGAGGTCAGTGTGGGACCCTAAAATGCCGGCATGGGCCGGTGTTGGACCCCAGAGGCCAGCAGAAGACCCTCAAAAACCAAGATGGGCCTCAGAGGCCAGCATCGGGTCTTCAGAATCCAGTGCAAGGCCCTCAGAGACTAATGCGTGTCCTTACAGGCCAGCATGGGCCCTTAGAGGTCAGTGTGGGGCCGTAACAGACCGGCATGGGAGGGACTTGGAACCTAGAGACCAGCGGAGGGCCCTCATAGGCCAAGGTGGGCCCTCAGAGGCCGATGCGGACCGTTGGAGACCGGCATCGGATCTCCGGAATCCAGTGCGGGGCCCTTAGAGGTCAATGTGGGACCCTAAAATACCGGCATGGGCCGGTGTTGGAACCCAGAGACCAGCAGAAGGCCCTCAAAAACCAAGATGGGCCTCAGAGGCCGGCATCAGGTCTTCAGAATCCCGTGCAAGGCCTCATAGGCTAATGTGGGTCCTTACAGGTCAGCATGGGCCCTTAGAGGTCAGTGTGGGGCCCTAAAAGACCGGCATGGGCCGGCGTTGGACCCCTCAGGCCAAGGTGGACCCTCAGAGGCCGATGCGGACCCTTAGAGGCCGGCATCGGGTCTTCAGAATTCAGTGCGGGGCCCTCAAAGGCACCTAAAGGCACCCCAGAGACAGAAATGAGGCCACCAGAGGCCGGTGTGAGGCCCTCAGACGCCGGCTGGGCCCTTGAGGCCGGTTTAGGGGCCCTCAAATGAGGTCAATGTGGGTTCTCAGCGGTCAATGTGGGCGCTTGACCGCCACTGAAGGGCCCTCCGAGATCAGTGTAGGACCCTCAAAGACTGGTTTGGGAGCTGTTAATAGCTAGCGTGGGATTCTTGAGTCTCGTGACAATCGAATAAGGGCCAGAGCCCCATACGCCCATGGGGGCCCATTGGTTGTTTGGGGGGGCCAAATGATATGATGGCCCCCTGATTAGCCTTTGGAGGGGGGAAGGGCATGGCCCTGATCCCCCTCTGCGACCGTCACTGCACTGAAAGTGGAAGGGGGAGGGGCAGAAACAGACATTGCTGGCCCCCAGCCTGTTTGAAACGAGGCTGAGGCACGGTGACCCTGGCCCCCAGCTAGTACGTCTTTGACGAACTATGCCGACCCCAAGCAGATAAGGTCAAGCGTTGGTCGTTTGTATACGCATTCTCCTGCACCGTGCTAGTATTGTATTAGTATTGCCTATACCTTTTTAGTGCTCGCTGTCCCGCGCCTCGTATTCAACAAAATGCTGTCACCAGGACTCACAGTCTTGTCTGATATGGTTTCCTTCATTGAGTGAAGGAAATTGCGGTCAATAACGCTGTAGAAACAAACAGGAATCCTCATTAAGGGCAAGCTGAATAGTTGTCAAGTTACCGGGTGGTAGGTTAGGTACAGATGTCCGTGAACTTAGCGACGTATACGTATACGTATTCAGCGACGAATTCCAAATCACTTCAGATTCATGGCATGGGTTAAGTTGACCATGCTGAACACGAATATGACATTTATTTTAACTTTTGAGCTGATCTTCATGGTTAAAATCCGGTTTTAATGACGGGGAACCGCATAACGTCGCGAAAATAAAAACCCACGAATTCCAAAGTATGTGCAAAATGTAGAGCTCATCCAGATCTAACGTCCGTGGCAGAATCCAAGCTCGTGGGTCTTTAACTTCATGGTTAAAATCTGGTTTAAATGACGGGGAACCGCATAACGTCGCGAAAATAAAAACCCACGAATTCCAAAGTATATGCAAAATGTAGAGCTCATCCAGATCTAACGTCCGTGGAAGAATCCAAGCTCGTGGCTCAACGCCTTCATGGTTAAAATCCGGTTTAAATGACGGGGAACCGCATAACGTCGCGAAAATAAAAACCCACGAATTCCAAGGTATGTGCAAAATGTAGAGCTCATCCAGATCTAACGTCCGTGGCAGAATCCAAGCTCGTGGCTCTTTAACTTCATGGTTAAAATCCGGTTTAAATGACGGGGAACAGCATAACGTCGCGAAAATAAAAACCCAAGAATTCCAAAGTATGTGCAAAATGTAGAGCTCATCGAGATCTAACGTCCGTGGAAGAATCCAAGTTCGTGGGTCTTTAACTTCATGGTTAATATCTGGTTTAAATGACGGGGAACCGCATAACGTCGCGAAAATATTTCACGTCGTGAGACATTCCATCATACAATGGCTATTCATAGCCTCGAGTCAAGAAGGTACAGTCGGTGCAGGTGCAATAGGTGGGTACATAAAAACACACATGCATGCATACGAGTGAGTGAACGGCGTCAGATATAATATAAAATAACGTCAGCGAGTCTGATCAGCCGTCATTCTGACTCCTCAGAAGCCACTCACGCAGCTCTTTCTTAAAAAGAGAGTGCTGCATATCACGCATCGCTGGTGGGAGTCTATTGAACGCTGTCACGTGAGAGTATAAAAACCTCCGCCTCCCAGACTCTGATAAAATCTGGGGCGTCACGAGATGGTCTGACTGTCGCGTGGATCGGCGGGTGACATCCTGTCGAGTGATGAGACCACTCGAGAGTGCCTCTGGCTCGGATGTGCGCAGGATCTTGTTTAGCAGCGTCAAGCCATGGTACAGATACAAGTTATCAGCGGTAAACCATTCCAGCTGTCGCAACACGTCGCTAATGTGGTCGAATTTCCTCCGGCCGGAGATAACACGCGCACAGAAGTTGAGGACTCGCTGAAGGCGGCCAAGCTGAGTCTTGTTCGCAGACCCATACACGGTAATACAGTAGCGTATCAGCGAGACAACGAGTCCCTCGACCAGTCGGACCATGCAGGACTGTGGCAGGCAGTGCCGGCTGTGAGCGAGGCCACACAGTGTGCCGGTGCAGCGGCGTACAACGTCATCAATGTGGGCCGAGAACGTCAGGCTCTGATCAAACACGACACCCAGGTTCCGCACAGTGGGGGAGCCGGCGACAGTGGCGCCCATGAAACTGATGTTGACAGGTGGAAGCCGCTTAATGTTTTGCCTGGATCCGGTTAAGATGAGCTGAGTTTTTTTCTGCGTTAACTTTCAAACCATTTTTGCTGAACCAATGACCTAGTTTAACAAGAACGTTCTCCATAGTGACTACTAAGGAGCCAATGTCGCCGGGCCCCCCAGTGACCAGAACCTGAGTGTCATCGGCGTATTGCACAATATCCGCGTCGTTGTCAGCGTAAAGAGGCAAGTCATTTGCATACACGGAGTACAACAGTGGCCCAAGCGCTGACCCCTGGTAGGTACCGATGGCATTGGGGAGCGGTCGAGAGGTGCACCGAGAGCCGACGGACATCTGCACACAGACCTGCTGGTAGTGGTCGCTTAAATAGCTCTCGAACCACCGTGTGTCAACGCCGTATAAACACAACTTGTTCAGCAGACGGTCATGCGGAATAACATCGAAACACTTTGACAGGTCGAGTAATGAGATAAGAGCAACTTTGCCATGATCCATCGCGGTAAAAACTGAGTCGGTGACGGTAAGAAGCGCGGTATCTGTACTATGGTTCGGCCTAAAACCATGCTGACTAGAAGAAAACAGGTGATGTGATGAGAAGTAGTAAAAAAGCTGTTCGTACACAACACGTTCGGTGATCTTGGCGATAGTCGGTAAAATAGAAATCGGTCGGTAGTTTGAAATGTCGGTAGATTTAGTCGATTTCTGAATCGGATGTACGAGCGTCAGTTTCCAAGCGCGAGGAACATGATGTGACACGAGGCTCGAGTTGACAATGTGCGTTAAAATATGGCACAGCGACGGCAGACACTGTTTTATAAAATGCACGCAAAGTCCGTCAGCACCGCACACCTTACTGCTCCGCATTCTCCCCACCACTCGGCGCAGGTCGTCCGGGCATATCGGGGTGACCTGGAAAGCCCCAGTGGAGACGCGCGGCAGGCGGGTCGGCAGCTCCGGGCCGGCCGCTGTCACCTGTCGAGCGGTCCTCGGGCCCACCTCCACAAAGAACCGGTTTAGTTCGTCGGCGTCGGCGGCGGGGGTGGATCTGTCGCTCCGCTTCGGAGCCACTATGGGCTGCACGCTGCGCCACAAACCGCTCGGCCCGGCCCGGTCCACGCGCCGCTCCAGCTCCTCGCGCGTGTCGCGCCGTATCGCCGACCGGACCTGGCGGTTCAGCTGCTTGTAGGTGTCGATGTGACCGTCTCGGAGTGCAGCCCGCCGCTGTGCCATGAGCTCCTTGGTGGCATCAGTGACTGGCGGGGCGACCGGGTTCCGCACCCTGACACGTCTCTCCGGGAGCAGTATGTCCAGAATGGGTCGTGTCACTGCGAGTAGGTAGTCCCACTGCTCCTCCGGGCTGTCACTCGCATACACTGGAGTCCAGTCCACCTCCGTCAGCTGGCGATTGGCCTCGTCCGCGTCAAACCTGGACCAGCACCTGGTGGCAATGGTGCAGGGCTGTGGCCTCTGGTCCGACACGGACAGCAACACTCGCGACCAGTTATGGGGACTGTAATCACAGTGGACAACACCGGCCCGGTCGACGCTCTGGTTGGTGATTATGACGTCGATGATGGAGCCAGACGCGCGGAACGTCGGCTCGGTGGTGTGCTGCTGCAGGGAGTAGCCGCGCAGCAGCTGCCGGAACTGCTCCGCCGCCGCGCTGTCCGTCTTCATATTGATGTTTATGTCCCCGGCGATCACAATTGGACCACTGTGCCGAGTGAGAATGTACTGGAGCTGCTGCTCCAGCTCCGCCAGGTCGGCTGTCACTCTGGCCTGGGTCTGGATCGGTGGCCGATATGCCGCGCACACCATGACACGGCCGGGCCGGCACGGACCTGGACCCAGAGGGTCTCCAGCCGTGTACCGGCAATAGGCGGGTCAGGTGTTTCCACGGTGGTTGCCTCCAGCGGAGCTCTAATCGCCGTGGCAACTCCACCGTAGCCCTTGCCATCGGGACGGTCACGCCGGCACACTTGGTAGCCGGGGATCGGAATCAGCCTGTTGTGTGTCGCAGGCTTCATCCAAGTCTCATTCAGAATTACCAGGTCATATCCGTGCTCGGCAATGTCATGCCTCAGTGACAGGAGCTTCGGTTTCAGTGACTGTATGTTGAGCTGGCCGATGTATAGCTGGCCGGGTCGGGCGCGAGCTCTCCAGAGCCGCCCTCCCCGCGCCCCGCGCCTCCTGCTCCGCACCCCTCGCCGGGTGCGCCCACGCGTGCCGCCGTCGGCCACAGTCGCCGCCGGGATGGGACAGTCCATACCCCAGGGGCATGTGACCTCGGCGCGGTCAGTGACACGGCGAAGAGGCCGGGCCGGTCGGGCTGCGGAGAGCTGTCCGCGCAGTCGGGCGTCGGCCGGCCGCGCCGAGCCGGCCGGGGCGGCACAGCGTCCAGCCCGGCTGTAGGGCGGCGCGGGGGCCGGGGCAGCAGCGAGCACCAGCAGTCGAACCGCAGCCCAGCAGTGCCAAACAGCGAAGCAGCTCACAGTGCATAGTGATTGCAGTGCAATAGCGTCGCGGCACGGCCGACGAGACCTCAGTGAAAGCGCACGTGAATCTCCGTCTCGTCACGCGCTCCTCATCACACGGTCGGCGTCGGCGTCACACGGCGCCACACACAAGCACTGCTCACAGGCAGTCCTCGGGTAGGTAATATCAGGTCACGTCCAGACTGATCGCCGTCACTCACTGTGTCCAATCACTCGCACACGCACGCAAGGAAAGGTTTCACACTCGCTCAGAGTACCGGCAGTCACAGGGTCTGTCACCTCCGGCACAGTGGGGCAGGACGAGCCCCGCGCGCGTCCGGCCGCTGGCGCCGCGCAGCGAGAACTGTAAAAACCCACGAATTCCAAAGTATGTGCAAATGTAGAGCTCATCCAGATCTAACGTCCATGGAAGAAACCAAGTTCGTGGCTCTTTAACTTCATGGTTAATATCTGGTTTAAATGACGGGGAACCGCATAACGTCGCGAAAATAAAAACCCACGAATTCCAAAGTATATGCAAAATGTAGAGCTCATCCAGATCTAACGTCCGTGGAAGAATCCAAGCTCGTGGCTCATCGCCTTCATGGTTAAAATCCGGTTTAAATGACGGGGAACCGCAAACGTCGCGAAAATAAAAACGCACGAATTCCAAAGTATGTGCGAAATGTAGAGCTCATCCAGATCTAACGTCCGTGGAATAATCCAAGTTCGTGGCTCTTTAACTTCATGGTTGATATCTGGTTTAAATGACGGGGAACCGCATAACGTCGCGAAAATAAAACCCACGAATTCCAAAGTATATGCAAAATGTAGAGCTCATCCAGATCTAACGTCCGTGGAAGAATCCAAGCTCGTGACTCTTTAACTTCATGGTTAATATCTGGTTTAAATGACGGGAAACCGCATAACGCCGCGAAAATAAAAACCCACGAATTCCAAAGTATGCGCAAAATGTAGAGCTCATCCAGATCTAACGTCCGTGGAAGAATCCAAGTTCGTGGCTCTTTAACTTCATGGTTAATATCTGGTTTAAATGACGGAGAACCGCATAACGTCGCGAAAATAAAAACCCACGAATTCCAAAGTATATGCAAAATGTAGAGCATCCAGATCTAACGTCCGTGGAAGAATCCAAGCTCGTGGCTCAACGCCTCCATGGTTAAAATCCGGTTTAAATGACGGGGAACCGCATAACGTCGCGAAAATAAAAACCCACGAATTCCAAAGTATGTGCAAAATGTTGAGCTCATCCAGATCTAACGTCCGTGGCAGAATCCAAGCTCATGGCTCTTTAACTTCATGGTTAAAATCCGGCTTAAATGACGGGGAACCGCATAACGTCGCGAAATAAAAACCCACGAATTCCAAAGTAGTGAAAAATGTAGAGCTCATCCAGATCTAACGTCCGTGGAAGAATCCAAGTTCGTGGCTCTTTAACTTCATGGTAAATATCTGGTTTAAATGACGGGGAACCGCATAACGTCGTTAAATAAAAACCCACGAATTCCAAAGTATGTGCAAAATGTAGAGCTCATCCAGTTCTAACGTCCGTGGAAGAAACCAAGTTCGTGGCTCTTTAACTTCATGGTTAATATCTGGTTTAAATGACGGGGAACCGCATAACGTCGCGAAAATAGAAACCCACGAATTCCAAAGTATATCCAAAATGTAGAGCTCATCCAGATCTAACGTCCGTGGAAGAATCCAAGCTCGTGGCTCAACGCCTTCATGGTTAAAATCCGGTTTAAACGACGGGGAACCGCATAACGTCGCGAAAATAAAAACCCACGAATTCCAAAGTATGTGCAAAATGTAGAGCTCATCCAGATCTAACGTCCGTGGAAGAATCCAAGTTCGTGGCTCAACGCCTTCATGGTTTAAATCCGGTTTAAATGACTGGGAACCGCATAACGTCGCGAAAATAAAGACCCACGAAATCCAAAAATTGTGCAAAATGTAGAGCTCATCCAGATCTAACGCCCGTGGCAGAATCCAAGCTCGTGGCTCTTTAACTTCATGGTTAATATCTGGTTTAAATGACGGGGAACCGCATAACGTCGTGAAAATAAAACCCACGAATTCCAAAGTATGTGCAAAATGTAGAGCTCATCCAGTTCTAACGTCCGTGGAAGAAACCAAGTTCGTGGCTCTTTAACTTCATGGTAATATCTGGTTTAAATGACGGGGAACCGCATAACGTCGCGAAAATAGAAACCCACGAATTCCAAAGTATATCCAAATGTAGAGCTCATCCAGATCTAACGTCCGTGGAAGAATCCAAGCTCGTGGCTCAACGCCTTCATGGTTAAAATCCGGTTTAAATGACGGGGAACCGCATAACGTCGCGAAAATAAAAAACCACGAATTCCAAAGTATGTGCAAAATGTAGAGCTCATCCAGATCTAACGTCCGTGGAAGAATCCAAGTTCGTGGCTCAACGCCTTCATGGTTTAAATCCGGTTTAAATGACTGGGAACCGCATAACGTCGCGAAAAAAAGACCCACGAAATCCAAAAATTGTGCAAAATGTAGAGCTCATCCAGATCTAACGTCCGTGGCAGAATCCAAGCTCGTGGCTCTTTAACTTCATGGTTAATATCTGGTTTAAATGACGGGGAACCGCATAACGTCGCGAAAATAAAAACCCACGAATTCTAAAGTATGTGCAAAATGTAGAGCTCATCCAGATCTAACGTCCGTGGAAGAATCCAAGCTCGTGGCTCTTTAACTTCATGGTTAAAATCTGGTTTAAATGACGGGGAACCGCATAACGTCGCGAAAATAAAAACCCACGAATTCCAAAGTATGTGCAAAATGTAGAGCTCATCCAGATCTAACGTCCGTGGAAGAAACCAAGTTCGTGGCTCTTTAACTTCATGGTTAATATCTGGTTTAAATGACGGGGAACAGCATAACGTCGCCAAAATAAAAACCCACGAATTCCAAAGTATATGCAAAATGTCGAGCATCCAGATCTAACGTCCGTGGAAGAATCCAAGCTCGTGGCTCAACGCCTTCATGGTTAAAATCCGGTTTAAATGACGGGGAACCGCATAACGTCGCGAAAATAAAAACCCACGAATTCCAAAGTATGTGCAAAATGTAGAGCTCATCCAGATCTAACGTCCGTGGCAGAGTCCAAGCTCTTAGCTCTTTAACTTCATGGTTAAAATCCGATTTAAATGACAGGGAACCGCATAACGTCGCGAAAATAAAAACCCACGAATTCCTAAGTATGTGCAAAATGTAGAGCTCATCGAGATCTAACGTCCGTGGAAGAATCCAAGCTCATGGCTCTTTAACTTCATGGTTAAAATCCGGTTCAAATGACGGGGAACCGCATAACGTCGCGAAAATAAAACCCACGAATTCCAAAGTATGTGCAAAATGTAGAGCTCATCCAGATCTAACGTCCGTGGAATAATCCAAGTTCGTGGCTCTTTAACTTCATGGTTAATATCTAGTTTAAATGACGGGGAACCGCATAACGTCGCGAAAATAAAAACCCACGAATTCCAAAGTATGCGCAAAATGTAGAGCTCATCCAGATCTAACGTCCGTGGAAGAAACCAAGTTCGTGGCTCTTTAACTTCATGGTTAATATCTGGTTTGAATGACGGGAACCGCATAACGTCGCGAAAATAAAAACCCACGAATTCCAAAGTATATGCAAAATGTAGAGCTCATCCAGATCTAACGTCCGTGGAAGAATCCAAGCTCGTGGCTCAACGCCTTCATGGTTAAAATCCGGTTTAAATGACGGGGAACCGCATAACGTCGCGAAAATAAAAACCCACGAATTCCAAAGTATGTGCAAAATGTTGAGCTCATCCAGATCTAACGTCCGTGGCAGAATCCAAGCTCGTGGGTCTTTAACTTCATGGTTAAAATCCGGCTTAAATGACGGGGAACCGCATAACGTCGCGAAAATAAAAACCCACGAATTCCAAAGTATGTGCAAAATGTAGAGCTCATCCAGATCTAACGTCCGTGGAAGAATCCAAGCTCGTGGCTCAACGCCTTCATGGTTAAAATCCGGTTTAAATGACGGGGAACCGCATAACGTCGCGAAAATAAAAACCCACGAATTCCAGAGTATGTGCAAAATGTAGAGCTCATCCAGATCTAACGTCCGTGGAAGAATCCAAGTTCGTGGCTCTTTAACTTCATGGTTAATATCTGGTTTAAATGACGGGGAACCGCATAACGTCGCGAAAATAAAAACCCACGAATTCCAAAGTATGCGCAAAATGTAGAGCTCATCCAGATCTAACGTCCGTGGAAGAAAGCAAGTTCGTGGCTCTTTAACTTCATGGTTAATATCTGGTTTAAATGACGGGGAACCGCATAACGTCGCAAAAATAAAAACCCACGAATTCCAAAGTATATGCAAAATGTAGAGCTCATCCAGATCTAACGTCCGTGGAAGAATCCAAGCTCGTGGCTCAACGCCTTCATGGTTAAAATCCGGTTTAAATGACGGGGAACCGCATAACGTCGCGAAAATAAAAACCCACGAATTCCAAAGTATGTGCAAAATGTTGAGCTCATCCAGATCTAACGTCCGTGGCAGAATCCAAGCTCGTGGCTCTTTAACTTCATGGTTAAAATCCGGCTTAAATGACGGGGAACCGCATAACGTCGCGAAAATAAAAACCCACGAATTCCAAAGTATGTGCAAAATGTCGAGCTCATCCAGATCTAACGTCCGTGGAAGAATCCAAGTTCGTGGCTCTTTAACATCATGGTTAATATCTGGTTTAAATGACGGGGAACCGCATAACGTCGCGAAAATAAAAACCCACGAATTCCATTCTGTTCGTGGCTCTTTAACTTCATGGTTAATATCTGGTTTAAATGACGGGGAACCGCATAACGTCGCGAAAATAAAAACCCACGAATTCCAAAGTATGTGCAAAATGTCGAGCTCATCCAGATCTAACGTCCGTGGAAGAATCCAAGCTCGTGGCTCAACGCCTTCATGGTTAAAATCCGGTTTAAATGACGGGGAACCGCATAACTTCGCGAAAATAAAAACCCACGAATTCTAAAAATTGTGCAAAATGTAAAATGAGTTCTACATTTGGCACATACTTTGGAATTCGTGGGTTTTTATTTTCGCGACGTTATGCGGTTCCCCGTCATTTAAACCAGATATTAACCATGAAGTTAAAGAGCCACGAACTTGGATTCTTTCACGGACGTTACATCTGGATGAGCTCTACATTTTGCACATACTTTGGAATTCGTGGGTTTTTATTTTCGCGACGTTATGCGGTTCCCCGTCATTTAAACCGGATTTTAACCATGAAGTTAAACAGCCACGAGCTTGGATCCTTCCACGGACGTTAGATCTCGATGAGCTCTACATTTTGCACATACTTTGGAATTCGTGGGTTTTTATTTTCGCGACGTTATGCGGTTCCTCGTCATTTAAACCGGATTTTAACCATGAAGGCGTTGAGCCACGAGCTTGGATTCTTCCTCGGACGTTAGATCTGGATGAGCTCTACATTTTTGATATACTTTGGAATTCGTGGGTTTTTATTTTCGCGACGTTATGCGGTTCCCCGTCATTTAAACCAGATATTAACCATGAAGTTAAAGAGCCACGAACTTGGTTTCTTCCACGGACGTTAGAACTGGATGAGCTCTACATTTTGCACATACTTTGGAATTCGTGGGTTTTATTTTCGCGACGTTATGCGGTTCCCCGTCATTTAAACTAGATATTAACCATGAAGTTAAAGAGCCACGAACTTGGATTCTCCCACGGACGTTAGATCAGGATGAGCTCTACATTTTGCACATACTTTGGAATTCGTGGGTTTTATTTTCGCGACGTTATGCGGTTCCCCGTCATTTAAACCGGATTTTAACCATGAAGGCGTTGAGCCACGAGCTTGGATTCTTCCACGGACGTTAGATCTGGATGAGCTCTACATTTGCATATACTTTGGAATTCGTGGGTTTTTATTTTCGCGACGTTATGCGATTCCCCGTCATTTAAACCGGATTTTAACCATGAAGGCGTTGAGCCACGAGCTTGGATTCTTCCACGGACGTTAGACCTGGATGAGCTCTACATTTTGCATATACTTTGGAATTCGTGGGTTTTTATTTTCGCGACGTTATGCGGTTCCCCGTCATTTAAACCAGATATTAACCATGAAGTTAAAGAGCCACGAACTTGGATTATTCCACGGACGTTAGATCTGGATGAGCTCTACATTTTGCACATACTTTGGAATTCGTGGGTTTTATTTTCGCGACGTTATGCGGTTCCCCGTCATTTAAACCGGATTTTAACCATGAAGTTAAAGAGCCACGAGCTTCGATTCTTCCACGGACGTTAGATCTCGATGAGCTCTACATTTTGCCCATACTTTGGAATTCGTGGGTTTTTATTTTCGCGACGTTATGCGGTTCCCCGTCATTGAAATCGGAATTTAACCATGAAGTTAAAGAGCCAAGAGCTTGGATTCTGCCACGGACGTTAGATCTGGATGAGCTCTACATTTTGCACATACTTTGGAATTCGTGGGTTTTATTTTCGCGACGTTAGGCGGTTCCCGTCATTTAAACCGGATTTTAACCATGAAGGCATTAGCCACGAGCTTGGATTCTTCCACGGACGTTAGATCTGGATGAGCTCTACATTTTGCATATACTTTGGAATTCGTGGGTTTTTATTTTCGCGACGTTATGCGGTTCCCCGTCATTTAAACCGGATTTTAACCATGAAGTTAAAGACCCACGAGCTTGGATTCTGCCATAGACGTTAGACCTGGATGAGCTCTACATTTTGCTCATACTTTGGAATTCGTGGGTTTTATTTTCGCGACGTTATGCGGTTCCCCGTCATTTAAACCGGATTTAACCATGAAGGCGTTGAGCCACGAGCTTGGATTCTTCCACGGACGTTAGATCTGGATTAGCTCTACATTTTGGATATACTTTGGAATTCGTGGGTTTTTATTTTCGCGACGTTATGCGGTTCCCCGTCATTTAAACCAGATATTAACCATGAAGTTAAAGAGCCACGAACTTGGTTTCTTCCACGGACGTTAGAACTGGATGAGCTCTACATTTTGCACATACTTTGGAATTCGTGGGTTTTTATTTTCGCGACGTTATGCGGTTCCCCGTCATTTAAACCGGATTTTAACCATGAAGGCGTTGAGCCACGAGCTTGGATTCTGCCACGGACGTTAGATCTGGATGAGCTCTACATTTTGCACATACTTTGGAATTCGTGGGTTTTTATTTTCGCGACGTTATGCGGTTCCCCGTCATTTAAACCGGATTTTAACCATGAAGGCGATGAGCCACGAGCTTGGATTCTTCCACGGACGTTAGATCTGGATGAGCTCTACATTTTGCATATACTTTGGAATTC
This sequence comes from Amphibalanus amphitrite, assembly GCF_019059575.1. Taxonomy (NCBI): domain Eukaryota; kingdom Metazoa; phylum Arthropoda; class Thecostraca; order Balanomorpha; family Balanidae; genus Amphibalanus; species Amphibalanus amphitrite. Next base: position 22,642 of record NW_024883213.1, read on the forward strand.
GTGGGTTTTTATTTTCGCGACGTTATGCGGTTCCCCGTCATTTATACCGGATTTTAACCATGAAGATCAGCTCAAAAGTTAAAATAAATGTCATATTCGTGTTCAGCATGGTCAACTTAACCCATGCCATGAATCTGAAGTGATTTGGAATTCGTCGCTGAATACGTATACGTATACGTCGCTAAGTTCACGGACATTATTTTTTTGATGTCGTGTGGGGATAATTGGCCTCATTTGTTACTAATTATCGTGATTTGCGCTTCTCAGTTGATATAATAATTTAGTATCATTCATGGCCAATTTGTAAAGCATCTGGGCTTCAAGATTAGAAGAGGAATACTGATGATATTGCGTAAAGAAAGAGCCTTTGTCACCAGGCAGGACCAAAAGGAACCAACAAGACGGGTGTTTGGTGTTGTGGTGCTAGTTTTTTCGTTTTATATTATCTTTTTGCTACCAGCACCCAACAGCAAGATGATAGCGCATTAACTAGTGGTCAGCTTACAAGTTCATTGCTCGCACGGAAGTGGAAAATAATGATGGAAGGTCATTTTCGAAAATCGAAGGTGATTGAAGAAATGCTGGAAGGAGAGGCAGAGAGGGTAGGCTCATTGGACTCAAGATTTTAAATAAATATGTCACTGTTTTCACATATTCATCTACATTTGACATTGCAAGGTGCCAGCTACTGATACCACTACTTCTTTTGGGTGGAACTTACTCGAGCTGTGCGGCATGGTGCATTGACATTGCTAAGACCAAAATGGCAAGATTTTCAAGATATAATAATTCAAGATAGTAATTCAAGATAATTCAACTCAAGATAGAATAAATTTAAAAAAGAAATTGAATGGCATGAAAGAAATTATAAAGGCTTGTTTTTTAAGCAAAACATGCAATGTTTGCATGGTTGCGAACCCGAACAAACTTGCTGAATGCTGTCATAAGATTGTGCCACTGAACTCAGCAAGTCATGCTGCCAATATTGAAGGAAAAGAAAATAATAGTAATGTTGTAAAATGTAAATGAATCCATAACTGATGTGTGTGCAGTGTGCACTGTGCTGATATTGAATGCATGTGTATCTTGCATGCATGAGTCATGCAGAGATCATGTTAAAACTGGCTGTAAGTATTGTGAGTTAGTTTTGCTAAATTGTGGAGGCACCAGGCAAATTGTGGTCAAAATGTTATTTGTTCACCTCAGCGCTGAAATTTCTGCACACAGAGTTTTCAGATCATGCGCCGAAATGTTCATGCAGCCCGTCCGTTACGCTGGTCATGTTGACAGTGACAAGGATTTTTTCCCAGTCTCATGTTGCAATACAATAATAATTCACTTAGCTTGATTTTAGCTTATGTTTTTCATGCCAGTTCCTAGAATAAGGCAGCCAATATTTTCTGTCATGTGAGAAATAAAATGACAATATGCACAATTGCGGGCTGTGGCATGTTGTGATGTTTTTCCTTGTTTATTGCTGAGGTTTTTCCAGTCTCTGCTGCAAAAACGGTGGTGAATCCACCGTCGTCCGACGGTTTCGATGACGCCAATCATCGGCGAGTGTTGCTGTGATGGCCGACCTGACTGAGCGCACAGCGGCAGCCGCCGTCGCCAATAACGACAGTGAGGACACCTCCGAGTCGGACGGAGACGCCGCCGCGGACGACTTCACCGTGCTGGACGAGGTGGAGCGCTCGAGCCGACAGGCCGTGCACCGCGTGCGCTGCCCGACTGGCTGGCGCACCCGCAGCCGATTGGCGACCGGCGGCCGGCGCCGGCCAATCTGCCGGCGCTCTGCCCCGAGCTGCGCGCCCGGCTGGCCGCCGAGGGCATCGAACAGGTGTTCCTGGTGCAGGTGACGGTGCTGCCCGAGTTGCTGGCGGCCGCAGAGTCGCCGCTGCCACCGGCCGACCTCTGCGTCTCGGCGCCGGCCGGCCGCGGTAAGACGCTGCCGTTCGTGCTGCCGCTGGTGCAGGCGCGGCGCCGCGGTGCGCCGGCCGCCGGGTGCGCGCGCTAGCTGTGCTACCCACACAGGCGCTGCCCGCTCAGGTGCCCGCCGTGTTCCGCCAGTACGACGCCGACACGCCGCTCTGCGTCCGGCTGCTGGGTGGAGACGAAGTGGCACGAGGGGGGGGGCACCAACTGGTGGCGGTGGGGCCGCGCGGCCCGGTCTCCCTGGCTGATGGTGGTGAGCACTCCTGGCTAGCTGATGGATCACATACCCAGCGCCGAGGGCTTCTCGCTAGCGCACCTGCGCTACCTGGTGATCGACGAAGCCGACCGGGTGATCGAGATGGCCGAGACGGGCTGGCTGAAAGCGGTGGAGCGGGTGGCGGCAGCCACGGCCCGCCGCCCTGCATCGCTGGCCGGCTGACGGCCGCCGCCGTCTGCGCGCCTCACCTGCCGCTGCAGAAGCTGCCGTTCTTGGCTACCCTGTCACAGAACCCGGAGGCCGGAGAAGCTGGAGCGAATGTCGCTGTTCCAGCCGCGACTGCTGGTGGCCGGCACGGCCGGCCGCCGTCGCACTGCCCGGTCAGTTCGTCGGCAGGTTCACCACGCCGGCCGAGCTGAGCGAGTCGTTCAACGTGGTGGCGCCGCAGCCGCTGAAGCCGCTGCTGATGCACAATTTGCTCCGACAGCCCGACTGGCGGCGCTCGCTCGTGTTGGTCAACTGGAACGAGGCAGCGCACCAGCTGGAGCTACCGCTGTCGGTGCTGGGCGCGCGCGAGGCCGAGTTCCCTGGGGCAGTGCCGGCGGGCCAGCGCGGCGGCGGCGCGCGCCAGCTGAGATGCTGGTGTGCTCGAGGCTATGGCGCGCGGTATTGACGTGGACGCCGTGGACGCGGTCGTGTCGTACGACATCCCGGCGCTGTTGAAGGCACACTGCGTGCGTCGGACGGCGCGCGTTAGCCGGGCCGGCCAGGCGGTCACGCTAATGTTTGAGCGGCAGCGCAGCCATTTCTAGCGGCTGATGGCGCAGGCGGGCAAGGTGGACGGCCGGGTGCGGGAGACGCCGGTGCCGCTGTACGAGCTGCGCCAGTACGAGGCGACCTACGTCAGTGGATTTCCACGCTAGCTTCTAGTTGATCGCTTTTTTCACCTTTTTTACGCTCATCGCTCATGATTTATTTACATTTTAGAAATATTACAATGAATAGGTGTTTACCTTGTCATCAGCCCAGAAAAGTTAAAGTAGGTAAGGCGTTTTTAGTTGCATAATGTATAATTGTTCATGAACACGGATTTAACGTGTCCTAACTCCCAAATACTTCGATATTAGACCCGAGTTTTGCAAACCAGTCGAAAGGCTTAGAACGATCATTTGGTTGGGGCGTAGCCAGACGGCTCGACTGGGCGTGGAAGCCGGCGAAAAGGTGGTCACCACGCGATCATCATGTAAAGCGGTCTCCGTCGGACGATTGTGTCCGTGCGCAACGAATGATCTCGGCACACGTGGACGAGTTCGGCAGGACTCTCCACTGAGCGGTACTGGGCGCAGTCGAACGACGGTCGACGAAGCTAGCGCAGGTATTGTTACGAGCCGGACCAGTGTAGCGGGGCCGGAGCTTATATTGTTTGCTGTGTGGCGTTCCTTCGTCTTGACCGGGCCCGGCAAACGGGGCCTGCATATCGGCTGAAACCACCTAGCCGGGCAGCATGACCTCCACCTCGCCGAAGTGGGGCGAACGACCGCCCTCAGCCCTGCAATGACCGCGGTGCAGTTAATCTGGGTAGGTATCTTCCTGAGGTATGACACTCGCCTTGGCACAAGGCTTTACCCATATAGGCTTTGGCGAATCCTTAGCCCTCTTGGTCCTAGAAGTAGGTGTAATGCAGTGCGCGCGAAGCCGCCTCGCAGCACCGCAGTTCACTCGCTCGGCAGCGGAACTGTCCGTCCAGCTTCAGGTGGTGCCTCTGGGAACAATGTTTGCCGCTTCTTCCCCACTCTTTTGACATCTAGGAAAGAGGTGCGACTCCCGCGTCGGGAGCGGGTCCCATCTATTATAGTCCCCACCTCATAAAAGGTGGGAGTGGGGGTCCATACATTGCGTGCACGTTCGACACGATTATTTTCTACAAGGTGCAACTAAAAGCAGACAAAAAGGTTAATTGCAAGTTGAAGGTATTGTAAAAATGAAAAATGATAGGCTGACAGGAAAAAAAGATCCACTAAAACGCACGCTTCCTATCGTGACCGTCATAAATGACGTAGGCTTATAATTTGGTGGTCTTGTATTGGCAAGTTTAGGTAGGGTAATTGTGGGGAAAACGCACCCCTGGGTTAAACGCCTCCCCTAAAAAATCGTATTTCTTATCGACGGATAGGTGTTTTATCCTGTCTTTCAGAACAGTCGGCTGCTTGTTTACGTAGGTCTCTATTTCCGGTTCTGAGTCTTGAGGAGCAGCGTGGGTAGGTGCTGATGTTGGTTTTGGATGTTGTTTTTGTTGTTTTTACAGAAGATTCCTAATATTTTGATGCCCTCTTTATATCACAAACCTTGCTATTGTGCACATCACTCAAAACTGCGTTTTATTGTCATTCTGTTGAATATATTATGCTGCGGCGTTAGTGGCGCGTTTTTTGTCAATATTTTGTTGACCGGAAATGGAGTGGATGGGGCAAGACGCCTACTCGATGCATGGGGCAAGACGCCCCCAGTTTTCTGAAAGGGGGGCGTCTTGCACGGTGGTGAGAGTGCAGGGTAGCGCCCTGTAGGTCGGGGCCGAAAAGGCCTCTCCCTGTCCTTTTTTGCTGATATATCCTAAACGACTGCAGATATCGTCACCAAACTTTCAGGACTCCTCCGGGCATCCATTTTACACATTGCAACAAAATTTTATTCCAAAGGCTATGATAGGTTGACCACAAATGACGTCAGAATGACGTCAAATTCTGCCATGTTCATCATTTTCTGTTGATAGATGGGGTGGGGGCGCTTTGCACATGGGTGTGGGCGTATTACCCAGGGTATGGGGCAAAACGCCCTTTTGCAAGGGTATGCGAAAAACTTTTTGGGGGGTTAAATACCACACGCAGGCGTCTTTTCTTGGTCTCAAAACGTAGTAAAAAGAATGAGCTACATGATGGTGCCCAAAGGTTTAAGTAATCTGTGTTGGGTTGAGTGTCAGAAGGTTTCGCGCTTAAGGGGGGCGTTTTTGACCTATTCACCCTATTATGGTCTATTTTGTGGTTACAACTCTTGAAAAAATATGTTATGTTTTCCAATAATAATATTTCTCAATCTTTGTTGTATTTGCTTTAAAAAACACGCTTAACTTTATTTGAAACATGTTTTAAATAATTTATCCATCTCCTTGACCATTATCGATATTAAAATATCAGCTGACTGCCGGCGACAAATATTTCCGGCCGATGTTGGCTGGAATTTTTTTGTTGGTGAAACTCGTGGCTGTGTGGTGGCTATTTTTTCGGCTGGATATTTTATTTCGGCGGCCGGCTGGTATTTTTTGGTAAAACTGGCCTCAGAACTGTTTTATTATTTGTTGACACATCGGAGCGCCGCGTGGCACCGACTCGTACACATCATTCCAGCCTTACGGCACTTGCACCTCTTGGTGTTGCACTGTTTGGCGCTGGCCCGGCATGCACACTGCTTCATCCCTTGCCCTCCAAAAAGTGACTGCTCTCGGAACGCCTCTCTCAGGCCAAGCGCGGGAAACCTCATAGCTGCGGTAATCGTTTCAGAAAGTGCCGGCCGTCAGTCGGGCATTTCATGTAATGCCTAGGCGACGAGTGTACTCAATTGGTTTTGACCATATTTCAGGGAGTGCCTGGCCTCCGCCTGGCACTTCATGTAAGGGCAAAATTCATACGTCGGAGAGAAATGGCGGGCCGGAGTACCAGAGTGCGTGTAAGGCCAGTCCGCCGCATGATAGCCTCCGGCGGGAAAGGCGTGCCCGCCGGGTGAAAGGCTGCGGCTGGCCGGCACCTGGGACTCGCGGGCCCGCCTCTCGTGGCATTTGCCAGTGCGGTGTCGTCGGGGCAACATCTTTCGGTAAGCGAACTTCTCCCTCCCCCCTAAATTAACGCCGCAGCGCCCAGGCGCTGCGGAAGTCCCCGACAAATGTCCTGGATTTCATTTGGCTTTCCGACCCGCCGCAAATAGCGGTGGGCACTCCCGTTTTATATCCAGGACAGTCCCATCTAAATTATAATTAATCGGCGCGGCGCGTGGCGTATATGAGTGAGCGATTGTAAGTGTGATGTGTATAGTGTGCGTGAGGAAAATGATCCGAGAGAATGACACTTCGTCCCGCGAGACCCAAAATACAATGTAATGGGAATGTGAGCCAAATCTTTGAATTGGGTAAAGGCAGATGCCGGGCTGATACACGGTGAACGTGAACGAACAATCATACGGGCCGCTTAGTTTAATACACCCGGGTGGCAGGCGGGCATTGTAGAGTAACTTTGGTTAACGTAATGTCTGTACATGGGGGGAACCAATAAAAGGTTGCAGGTTCCGATGCTTGAAACCCCTACATAAAAATGGTGCACCGCGGCCGGGAAATCTTTGGTGCATCGGCCGGGAAATCTTTCCCAACGGAGGTCCGGACGCCCGAAGTGTTCCTTCCGCCATAATCTGCGGTACGCGACAAGTGTAGAATTCCGCTCCCCGGCGTCAGTGCACATCGGTACCCGGGCGTATTTGCCGCTTCCGGGCACGCGGTCCAACGACCCGTGCCAAGCGCAACGGAAGGCCAGCGCTCCCCGGGGTAAAACGCCGATCGGCCCTGTAACGCCGTGTGGGAGGTCCGGACGGAGCCCGGGTGGTGCAGAGGCGGATCCAAAGGACATGATGTGGGCGGTGATTTCCGCTCCCTTGGAGGTGGTTACCGGTCGAGCTGTTCTTACTTTTGGCTTCAATATCTTGTGTAAATCATTGCTTCCGTACTTTTCGTCACGTTCACACGCGTGAATCAGTCCAATTAAGGGGGGCATGGGGGGACAATTTGCCACCGCAATAATGAGAGATGAGAGATGAGGGCAGTCGGTTCGCGCGAGACCGTCGGAGATCGGGGATGAGATCGACGGCGTTCGGCGGTGCGGAAGAGTTCGCTCGGGCGGAATGGAATCCGCTTGTACGCGAGATGAGTGCTCGCGTCGTCGTCGGTCGCATGCGAGCGTGCAGGTTCGCTCGTTCGGCGGAATCATGAGTCCGGTGACGAGCCGTCACCGCTGGTGTGATGGCAACGTGGAGGTCGTCACCGGTGAGTACCGAGGGCCGCGAAATACCCCGGTATTTCAGTGTTACATGTGTGGGCGTATGATTGGATCGTTTAATGTACAGGTATGTTACGGTTGGTGTGATTGAGTTAGTGCGAACAAGGTCATGTGTGGTCACGAAAAGATGCGGAAAATGGAATTTTACTTATTTGTCATCAATTTGCTTTCATGATTAGTAATCAATTTGCTTTCATGATTAGTAATCAATTTGCTTTCATTCATACACCTGATTTAAATATGTAGCAAATTGCTTGTGTCGTCTGCCATTCACGCCTCATAATGAGACCATAGAGGCTTTAGACATTTCCTTCGATTGCCTGAACAATCGTTTAGACCATAGTGCATTATATCTATAGTCTTAAGTGCAGTGCATCTTTGCTGTGCATATTAATCGTAACTTAAGATGATAACCGGAATGTCCATGGCTTTACAGATTTCATGGGCAATATCGGGGCAATGGAATTGGATCGGGGAAGTTACGATTGGGTGTTTTCAGGCGGAGTTTTTAAGCGGGGATGACGATCCCTCCCGTAAAGCCGTGCACTCAGTGCACCTTGTGGCGCTGACGAGTTGCCATTAGGACGGCATCGAGGTTGTGCGTGCTTAAAGCGGGCAAGCTTAGCTCGGCAGCAAAGCCCTGATTAATTATTACCCCACGTTACACCAAGATGAGCCGCACATTCTGGCAGCTGCACCTTTTATATCCGGAACCCGATGTCAAGGTCTGGCGCAAGGCGGTGCACGCCGAGCACATTCTCCTCTTTTTTAATCCAGGGAATGGATTAACGCTTACGGTTCATTGCAATTTCTTCTGATGCAAACGTAAAATGTCTTGTCAAATCTTCAATGTTATGTTCAAAGTAGTTCATTCGTTCGTTCATTCCATGCATTTTTGCGTTGTAATTTTGCTCAAAATGTGGTAGCGATGACTCAACTAAGTTCAGTCACGAACCAGAAACAAGTTCTAAACAGCTTTGATTCCAGGTTTAATGGCAACATTTATTAACCAGAAATTCTTCAAATGGAGCGCTGAGTGCTCAGTCAAATGTGCCCTTATTTAAATTCCATGCTGCATAAGTTCGTATCTTCGTTATATAGAATTACCTACAGTTTATGATTAAATGCATTGAGTAATATCGGATGAACCCAGTGCCCCTCAACCATTTCATGGTAACTCAGTAGGACGGTATCCCTTGGACCATTTTCGGCTTCGAATTGACAGATAATCCGGAATTAATCTTGTAGGATTTTCAATCCTCTGTAAAGTGTTGCCAGGCACTAATCGTCGCCTTGCCGTCAAATGGAGCCTAAATCATTTCGTAAAATAGGAAATTTAATTTGTTCTGTATAGAAGAGCAAAACATGTGTTTATTGGACTTTAAAATGCACACTCGAGGCAAATACATTTGAATCCACGTGGCGCGGATTCTATCCGTCGCGACCGCACACGTCATATTCGAGCCTCCAACCGAAGCTGACGCGGCGGGAGGTGACACAAAGCCCTAGTTGTTGAGCCGACTCCGTTCGGGACTGCGCTCCAGCAAATTCAGCAGCACGGGCCCATCCAGTGACTTTCCTGGACGGTTTTGGTCTTGGCGCTGCCGTGCGCTGCCACACCAGTAACGGGTGATTTCATATGATGTATAATATAGCATGTGCCACATTGTCAGTTCTCGCGTGTTGTACAATGCATGTTGGAATACAGCACGGGCTAATTTATTGTGAGGCACGTGTTGTATTTCATATCATATCATATTCCTGAGCGGTGTGTGGGTGCCCGGCTTAGGCTTCACTATCATCGGCCCGAGGGCAGATCGGATCCGCCTGATTGCCGATATCCACCTGCTCAAGCAGACGGGTTGGATCCGACCCCGTGCTCCCACACCACGCGCACCTGTCCGCGCCCGGGCCGACGCCGGACCGAGCAATTATGGTCAAGCCGCCGCGCCGCCCGCGCAAGGGGTTGGCAGGTCCGCGGCAGGGCCCTCCCCGACCGTCCCAGAGAAAGGACGCATTCCCATCGTGATGGGATCGCGCCGCCGGCCATGGGATCGAGCCGGTCGCCACGGGTAGGCCACCCACCCGACCGAAGGCGGGAGCCGCCGCATTCGCATGGCCGATCTTAAACGCCTCGGGGTGGGACGACCCGCGCCCCGCAGAGCGGAGGGCCGCCAAGGAGCAGCGGCGAACCGGGCCGATCCGCAACAACAACACCGGAGTCATTGGACTCGCCCGTCGCTGGCCGCCTGCTGCCGAGCACACCCCAGACGACGGTGGCTTTGTGTTGCCGATTGATTCAAAACCAATGCGGTCATTTTGATGTCTGAGCGCTCTTTGATATTGACAAGTACATCATCTTGCGTCTTTACTCCACAACATCTATAATTTTGGAAGATAAAGTTGTCGTTCCGAAACGGACCAACGAGACAATTAACCCCATAATCACTCAGTACGGCACCGAAACCTTCTGATTAATCGATATACGGCGCAATGGCCGCCATCATTCCTTCTGGAAAGATTATTGCGATAAAAAGCGCCTCATACAGCACAAATCAACGTATTAGAGAGGGACCTTGATTATCCAAAATTGTTCGCTTCTAGGTTTTCATTCAATATCCCGACCATATTGGTAGGCAGAATGAGCGGTACGCCAAATAGGCATGCAGTTTTGGGAAATTCGTGTCCGGTATATATGTTTATTTATTTATCTGTTTCACTTCGAGACAAATCCATCCATACGAGAATGATTCGCATATCTTTAACAGTACTGCGCATGCCGTCTTAATAAGTTTCGGACGTCGTAATGTATAGTTTTAACGGGTTATATCAGTGAACTTATTTGTTTTAACGGCAGCATCAGAGCTGAGGCAAAAGAACTCAGTGCGGTACAATTAGTGTATCGTCTGCCAATCAAAATTTAGCATCAGCAGTTCTGGTGATGTTTCAGGAGAACGGTCATTAGTGTTCTCATTTACCCAGCATGAATTCCTTCGGAATGACTCCAGGCCCGAGCGCAGTCACCTCGGTGTGGCGTCTCCGTCATGGAAAGGCTCAACAGCCCCCGCACCCGCACCACAGGTGTCGCCGTCCTCAGTCGGTCGGCAGGATGGGCAGGCGTGCCGCGCCTCGGGCGGCGTCGCTGCGCCGTTCCCCATCACGCGGTGACTAGCCGAGTGAAGTGCGTGCCGCGCGGCGCCGCACTGTGCGTAATCACGGCCGGACCCTCCCCACCGCCACCGGTACCTGATCCGACTGGACTGGCCCCTGGGCCGATTGGACCGGATACCTGGGTCGGTCGGACCGTCAAATGGGCCGACTGGACCGCGTACCTGAGCCGCTGAGCGAGGGGCGCAGGGTGCCATCACCGGGAGGGTGGGAGTTCGGCCGGGTTACTGACCCTCCTGGCCCACCACCATCAAAACAAGTCGACCCTCCGCCGTTCGGCTCACCAGCCGGTAGAGGGGAGAATTGGGGCCTGCTACGGGGAGACAGCCGGTTCGACCTGGATTGAGTATATGTAGATTGAGTTTGTGAACTTGTGGAGCGCTCAGCGTAGCCATTCGACCTTTATCGCTGACTACCGCGCCCCGCAGACTGCAAGGAGATGACAGCCCAGGAATTTAACTATGAGGGAGAGAGCCCAAAGCAATTTTACCTTTAATATCACACAAATTCGCTGGAGGTGCGTAGCGCCCCGTAAAAGTAACTTTCCCAATTTCAATTAACCCGATCTTCTCATGCACCGGCACGAGTATAGCTGTAGTCACCGCGCAGCCCTGGGGTCCGGGCGGGTCCCTGAATCTCCCCAAGCGCCAAACAGCCCTCCCCTCCGCCGTTCGGCTGATCTAATCACCCGTCGGAGGGGCGGCCTCTGAGGCGCTGGGAGCGAGAGAGGCACCTCGCCCCTGATCGTTGAGGCAGCGTGGGAGTGCTGCCTTTGGTTATCCTCCCCCGAGGGGAGGATGGCGCAATGGTACCTGACCACCGAGAAATGAATGTTGGATTGATCAGCCGAGTGTGGATGAATGAGTGTTGAAGTAGTGTTTTTGTTATGTGTTCAAACTTCATATGCACATGTAGTTATTAGTATGCGCCGCGCGCCGCGAAAGAGAAAGAGAAAGAGAGGGTCGCACGAGAGAGTCGTGCGAGAGAGCCGCGCGAGACAGAGAGTCGCGCGCGCGAGAGAGAGAGAGAGAGTCGCACGAGAGAGTCGTGCGAGAGAGTCGCGCGAGACAGAGAGTCGCGCGAGATAGAGTCGCACGAGAGAGTCGTGCGAGAGAGTCGCGCGAGACAGAGAGTCGCGCGAGACAGAGTCGCGCGAGAAAGAGAGAGAGAGAGAGAGTCGCACGAGAGAGTCGTGCGAGAGAGTCGCGCGAGAAAGAGAGAGAGAGAGAGTCGCACGAGAGAGTCGTGCGAGACAGAGAGTCGCGCGAGACAGAGTCGCGCGAGAAAGAGAGAGAGAGAGAGAGAGAGAGTCGTGCGATGAAGCGCCCGAGAGCGCCGGTCGGCACGCGAGGGGTGGACCGCCGCCGCGCCGTGGGTCGTGGGGAGGGACGGGGCTGGGGGAGGGCAAGGCAGGGGTTTGATTGTGTTTGTCCGGGCACTGGGGAGGGATGGGTCTCGGGCTGGGGAGGGAATGTGTTTGCGCGGGTGTGGGACGGGGACAATGACCGGGGTTCGGGAGTATAACCGGGGGAGGGGAGTTTAAATGACGAGGGAGAAAGACGACGGACGATGCGGCGGAGGAAAGGAGACGTGACGGAATAAGGGAGCGATCAGATGACAGCAGACGACTGAGCGAGCGAGCGCATGGAAATGTTGGCCCCGAACACGTGACCGAGCAAGTGCCAGTCAGGCGCGGAATACCCTATCCGCTGAACATCAGGGTCCGAGGATCACGACGCATTTGCTCACCTCACGTGTTCGCGGCCAATTACTGAGGTATGTTTGGGGCGCACGCGGGAAAAGGGTTATGGACTTGGTGAGGAGGAGGGATGACGGATTGTGAGTGAAAGAGCAGGGTCTGAGACTGATATTGAGACTGAGACAGAGACAGAGACGGAGACAAAGACAGAGACAGAGACGAAGGCTGAACAGAGAGAGTGAGAGAGAGAGAGAGAGTAAGCGATAGAGAAGAGAGAGACAGAGAGAGAGAGAGGGAGAGAGAGAGAGAGGGGAGAGAGAGAGAGAGAGAGAGAGAGAGAGAGAGAGAGAGAGAGAGAGAGAGAGAGAGAGAGAGAGAGAGAGAGAGAGAGAGAGAGAGAGAGAGAGAGAGAGAGAGAGAGAAACAGACGAATGAGAGCGGAGAATGCATGGATGTGTGAGACCACCAGCTAACGTGAGTGGTGGATGTCGGCCCGGTTTTGGGTTAGGCATGCTGTATTACAACTGTGGTTAGACTAGTTTCTACATGGTGGTGGACTGGTTCGAGGTTTCGCTGTCATTAATAAAAATCCACATTCCCATTCAAAATTATCGAACGGTCACAAACTTTTCCCCATAGTGAATGCTGTAACAGATGAAGCGTAATAAGGTAACTACATTTAGTCAGATTTCATGTGAACCGAGGCTGCAAGTGTTAATGATTCAGAAAAATGTATGCCGCAGAGTGTCGCGATGTGTGTATGTGTGTTATGTACGGGCCAGAATGATTGAGGGGAGGGAAAGCCCCTGCTCTCCCACAGGCATGTCGCCCGGTCCGCCGGCCGCCGACCAGGAGCCAGCGGCGACCAAGACCTCGGCCGTACGGGCCGGGCGACGGCGGTGATCCGTTCTCCAACTCGCCGCACCGCACGCCAGCCGCCCCGCCGCTCCCGGCGGCGACTACTGCCGCAGCAAGTCGGGGGCGGTGGGCGCGCGGCTGCCGACCCCGCCGCTCCAGCCGTCTGCCCGGCTGCCCGGAAGCCGCGGCGCCCAAGAGCCGCGGTGGTATGGGCGGCTGCGCTCGGCTGCCGACCCCGCCGCTCCAGCCGTCTGCGCGGCTGCCCGGAAGCCGCGGCACTCAAGAGCCGCGGCGGTACGGGCGGCTGCGCTCGGCTGCTGACCTCGCCGTTCCGGCCGTTCACCTCGCCTCCCGGTCCGCCGCAGCATTCAAGAGCCGCGGCGGGAGGGACGACACTCTACCGCCCATCTCGCTGCCCAAAATGCCCGCTGCCCCGCGCCGATCCCGCGGCTACTACTGCCGCGCCAGCTCGGGGCGGCGGCACTCGCCCACGGACCTCCGCCCGCCCGCCTCCAGCGACGATAACGCCCGCGGCAGGACGGGAGCGGCGGCGCTCATACGGCCATCAGGCCGCGCGATCCGCCAGCCGTCCCGTTCAGCCCCCGGCAGTACGGCGGGCGGCGGAGCTCGGCCCGTCTCACCACCGCGCCGGTCAGCAGCCTGCGGCCGCCCCACTGGAAACCGCGGTGCCAATGGCCGCGGCGGTACAGTGTGTGACGGCGGCCGGGCCGGCCGACCTGACGGCCCCGCCGGCTCTGCACGGGCTGGGATACAGCCGAACCACCTGTCGACAGCCGCCCGATCCAGAACCAGCGGCCCGAGTATCCGCGGCAGCATATGGTCGGGCGGCAGCTTCAGGTGCCGGCCGTGCAGAGGCGCCACATGACAGCTCCCGGGGGTCGACGCCCTCCACCGGTGGCGTACCCAGCTGGCGGCAGCGTGACAGGCGGCGGGCACGGCGCACCACCCGCGCACATGAGCCGCCGTCGTCGCCGCCGCCACCGCCACCTGGTGGTTAATCGACGCCCTATACCGGTGGCGCACCAAGCTGGCGGCAGCGTAACAGGCGGCGGGCACGGCGCACCACCCGCGCCCATGAACCGCCGCCGTCGCCGCCGCCACCGCCACCTGGTGGCGCGACCCCGGGACGCCTAGCGGGAGCCGTCCAACTCTGAGGCGGGCATGGCAGAAGAAGACGGTCGCCCCGACACCTAGCGGCGCGCGAGCACTTACAAGCGGGGGCAGCAGCTGCAGCTCGGGAGGTCCCGGACTGTGGCGGTGGCACTGGGATAAAGGTACGGCCGCCCAAGAAGGCGGCCATCTATCAAGGTGTCCACCGCCCGCTACAACCGGCCATGGGCAGCAGCGTGCGCCCCCGGCAGTGCATCGCGCGCCGCCGTTCGAGGCGGCCTGTGCAGCGCGGATAGACTCAGGGCGGAAAGGAAGGAGCGGAAGGAACTCGAGGCGATGCGGGCGAGCGGATCAGTGCGGGTCACGGATTGGAGCGGCGAACAATACGGCAAGCGTGTGATGCGATTGGCAGGAGAACGGACACGGACGAACATTGAGAGGGAGCTTGGGGCTGGGCGATCGAGTGTAATGTACTGATGTAAGTTGGATGTATGTGGTATGAATGATTCAGGCAGGATAATTATTGGTACAGATCATAGCGCAAGCTTCACCTGGAGAGTAAGGGGACCCCTTTTTGACCGTTCGAGGGAGGGGGCATTATTATGTAAGGGCAAAATTCATACGTCGGAGAGAAATGGCGGGCCGGAGTACCAGAGTGCGTGTAAGGCCAGTCCGCCGCATGATAGCCTCCGGCGGGAAAGGCGTGCCCGCCGGGTGAAAGGCTGCGGCTGGCCGGCACCTGGGACTCGCGGGCCCGCCTCTCGTGGCATTTGCCAGTGCGGTGTCGTCGGGGCAACATCTTTCGGTAAGCGAACTTCTCCCTCCCCCCTAAATTAACGCCGCAGCGCCCAGGCGCTGCGGAAGTCCCCGACAAATGTCCTGGATTTCATTTGGCTTTCCGACCCGCCGCAAATAGCGGTGGGCACTCCCGTTTTATATCCAGGACAGTCCCATCTAAATTATAATTAATCGGCGCGGCGCGTGGCGTATATGAGTGAGCGATTGTAAGTGTGATGTGTATAGTGTGCGTGAGGAAAATGATCCGAGAGAATGACACTTCGTCCCGCGAGACCCAAAATACAATGTAATGGGAATGTGAGCCAAATCTTTGAATTGGGTAAAGGCAGATGCCGGGCTGATACACGGTGAACGTGAACGAACAATCATACGGGCCGCTTAGTTTAATACACCCGGGTGGCAGGCGGGCATTGTAGAGTAACTTTGGTTAACGTAATGTCTGTACATGGGGGGAACCAATAAAAGGTTGCAGGTTCCGATGCTTGAAACCCCTACATTCATGAAAAGCTTAAAATTTTCAGGCATTCGCTGTAACGTCCGTATTTCTACGAAGATTTCAGTTTTTGCCGGCATTCCATGTAATGCCTAGACATTTCATGAAATGCCAGATTTCACCCGATGCCTACGACATATATATGTTACAGACCGTATGAAAACCCAGGCCGTTTGCAAACGGCCTGGCCCAGTCAGGCCGTTTGAAAACGGCCTGAAAAAGCCGGCCGTTTGCAAACCGCCTGAAATACCAGGCCGTATGAAAACGGCCTAGGCAGTTTGAAACGGCCTAGACAGTTTGAAAACGGCCTAGTCAGTTTTCAAACGGTCTAGCGAAGTACAACACCCTCTGAAGATAACTTAATGGATCCAGGCTGGTCGACGATCAGGTTGTTTCCATGAATGCTTGCGCATTCTACCGAATGACTCGTCTACGTCGAACATTTTCTTACTATGCAGATGCTCGGCCCGGCCGTTTTCCCGACAATACTACTAATACTACTTCTCCGTCCACCTGTTTACGGCCATCCGGTTGATGGAGCCAGCAGTGAAACCACCACAGGCACTACATAGAGAGACGTAAGAAAAGTGTTGCTGATGCACTTCTGCTTTTTGTCCGGGGATGCCGTTTCGTATTAATTGGTGTGTGGGGAGGGAAGGGGGAGGGAATACTTAAGGCCCCGCTTGGAGGGGAAAAGAGCAAAATCCTGAATATAACCCTCGCCCGTATAGGGGGATCGAACGGACTCCCTTCGGTTTTTCGCGAATAATTCGCGTAAAAAGCGTCCAATCGCGATGAAACTTTCAGTACCCTTGAGTTGATTAATTTTACACCTACCCTGAAAATTTCATGACCCTGACCCTAATCACCTTTGACCTGTGACCTACTTTTCGAGACCATGTTTGGCCGGAATCGCGATTCGGCGTATGTCGGCTCGCATGCCGCGCGTTTGCAGTCTTTTCGTAGTTTCAAGCGTTCAAACAGGGGATATGATGCTGCTCCCATGCATTAGGGTGGGTGTCAAGGTCACCGGAAGGTCAGGTCAGGTCAGACCTTTGATGACCTCGGTTCACTTTTTCGAGTTTTACATGTTTCTAGGCTAGTTTTTGGAGCTGAATTCGAATTTAGCAATCGTTTGAACATTTACGAAGCAGTTTTGGTGCCTTCGTAACATGTTACGAAGCTGTCAGAGGCGGTTGCCACCTACTACGAATACCCGGCAAAACCCTTACTGATTGACCTGACCTGAGCTGACTCGACCTGGCCTAAATGCATGAAGACATCATCTATGATCGATCATAACTAACATGATATTCGTGATCAGCATTCCCGAAAACCCCATCGCAGCCACCCTTTACGACGTTCTAACAGGTCCTGATTTTCCCGACTTTTGGGTCATTGACCTGACCTGGAAGGTCAACCAATGACCTAGGACCTTAAAATTAGGTATCATCGGCTTCCTCTCGTCAAGGGCAGCACGCTCGTTTTTATTTTCCGCGAAGCTCTAGCTCAATCAGGGGCGAAACGGCAAGAGGGGTCCAACGGACCCCCTCCCCTCCTATACGTTCGCGGCTGGAAAAATACCAATACGGGCGAGGGATAAACGATAGAGTGGTTTAGTCGGGGTAGAACCAAGACAAATTAAGGTAGAGGTTATGGTAGTGTTGTATGAAAACTTCATCATATCCCGGTCCTCACCGCGCCCGGTCGACCGCCGCGCGCCGGCGGCTGGCCGGTGCAGTGGCGTACTCCGGCAATACCTGACCATTGCGGTGGAAGGCGAAACTTTGAAGTCCGGGGGAAGCCCGGGTCGACCGGGCGCTATACGAGCCGGGCCTCAGTTCTGCTAATCTCTTCCTGACCAGTATTTCATGGTGCCATGTAATGTCATGAAACGGTCGTGCTTCAACAAACTCAACATTGTCCAGCTAACTTTATGCAGACCAGATTGTTTTCAAAGTGCCTAGACCGTTTGCAAACGGCCTGGTGTCTCGAAAGTTGTCATACGGCCTAGACGGTTTCCAAACGGCCTGAAATTTCAGGCGGTTTGCATACAGCCTGGAATTTCAGCCCGTATTCAAACGGCCTGACTTTTCAGTCCGTTTGCATACTGACTGGGCTGTCCAGGCCATTTTCAAACGGCCTGAATCGGACCAGGCCGTTTGCAAACGGACTGAGTTTTCATACGGCCTGTAACATATATATCAGTATATTTCGGGAGGAGATATTGTTCTATGCACCATTCGTTAAAGTCGACGGCACACTTAGTAAGAATAGACTTCTTTGAAAGACTTTCTAGTTTCCTTACCAGTTTCCGATTCCTGTGATCAAACTCATGTAGTAAATTGCCAAATGATTCATTTTGCAACGTTTCAGTGCTCCTGGCACCATCCTCAGGCATGATTCATTTGACATATCATGTTTAAATGTACAAAACAATGCTACAAAATGTCGGCTCGTCTCGATATGAATACAATTCAATTCGACGTACACAAGCAAGTACACTGCGCACCAATAACATGCTATATACATTCCAGCACCTGCTATCCGAAGATACGTCTATCTATGCATTTTGGTGACCTAATATGATGACGGATGAGAGCCAAACATGTTAGATAATCTG
Source organism: Amphibalanus amphitrite (assembly GCF_019059575.1). Lineage (NCBI taxonomy): Eukaryota > Metazoa > Arthropoda > Thecostraca > Balanomorpha > Balanidae > Amphibalanus > Amphibalanus amphitrite. The sequence goes on from NW_024883213.1 coordinate 40,657, forward strand.
CAACAACGATCATAATTACATGGGGGGCTTCAACCCCTTGACACGACGTCCGAACGTAAATTTTACGCCCGGGGTCCTAGTGGGGCGCTATCATACAAAGTGTTGTGTCTTGCTGCTCTTCTAGACACAATCTGCAACTGCTTAACATATATTCTTGCTCCAATGAAGTTGAATAACCAAAAATGAAACAAAGATGAAATCGCGCCACACAGGCATCACACAGCTGTTCACGCAGATTCTGGTCGCCAACAACCACACGTGGCACCGAAAAACCCTTCACGTAACCTCTGGTGGCGCTAGTGTCGAATATCGAGGCATATCGATTATCGACGTAACATATCGATGTAACCTATCGACGTGGCATATCGATTCATAACATCCTCCCCTACAAAGAAGTTCACTTGTCATTCACTGAAGTTCACAGAAGTTCACATCTTATAGTTAACGTTCTTGACGGCTCTACCACTACGCGTGTAGTACAATTCAGGTTCGGGAACATCAGTCGAAACAACATCTGGCACAGCCTCAGACATGCCATCATCCTCAAGTACAGACTCTGACGCATCGGGTACAGCATCAAGTACAAGCTCGGAGTCGGACACGTCATCCACAGCGTCAGGCACAGACACGTCACTGAATGGCAACTCGCCCAATAATGGATCTCGCACGCCCCCGGATACCTTCTTCAGGTTTGAACCGTGCACAAGCTTACGACGCTTCCCGCGAGCTATCACATAGTCGGGTCTCTTCACCTGCGCGATGTGGTAAGGACCCTCGAACCGACACGTCAACTTCTTAGTTTTTCCCCGTGGAACAATCTTCACCTTCAGCATCACCGTGTCACCTACTGACAGATCGCTAGTACTGGGCACACTGGAACGAGCCTGGCTGGCACCGATACGGTCCAGCGCTACAGAGTAATCCGCAGCCAAACGTTTCTGCAGATCAGACAAGTACGCACGATACGTTTGACTCTTCACTTTATCCCAATCGTCACAGAGCTCGGCTAGTAACGGCGCGCGAGGAGGGAACCCGTACACAAGCTCAAACGGTGTAAACCCTGTAGTGCTATGAATACTACTTCGGAACGCAAAAACTATGAGAGGGAGCCACTTGTCCCAATCACTCTGATTGTCATTCACATAGTACGTCAAACAGTCACACATTGTACGGTTGTACCGCTCCGTCTGTCCGTTCGTCGCGGCATGAGCAGGTGTACACCTAAACTTCTTCACACCGAACTTCTCACAGAGAATGCGAATGAGTTCGCTTTCAAAGTTCGTCCCCCTGTCCGTCAGAATGGACTTCGGGATTGAATATCTGGCAAACAGTTCAACGAAGCAATCCGCGACGGTCACTGCCCTCTGATCGGGTAAACTGAACACTTCTACCCACTTCGTGAAAAGGTCTGACACGACCAAAATAAAACTGTTTCCTGAGCTCGACTTGGGCAAGGGACCCAAGATGTCGGCAGACCACTGCATCAGTGGTTCACCCACCACAGGCACTCTACCTATCCCCTCCTTGTGCTGACGGTAAAGGCCGGAACACAGCACTCGCTTGCAAATCGCGTCGAACTCGCGTCAAGCGCGGAAATCACTTCGTCCGCTGTGTTTTCACTTGCAATTCAGCTCACAACCCGCGTCGAAAACGCGTCCCGCTTGGAAAACGCTCTGCGCTCCCAAATCGCGGCTGAAACGCGTTGATTTATTGATTGCACTTGACCTTTGCACGTGACATCTTAGCATATCAATGCGTCTGTTTCATGACAAAATTTTGTGCGGCGTTCTTTCGATGAAATTTTTTTAGATAATAAGAGATATTAACCTTACTCTCATATTAGCCAAAAGATATAAAATTTCAAAAAGACAAAATACAGTTTCGGGAGCTTCCGGCTTTGCGCCTTTATCAACCGTTATGTATTATTTAGACCATTTTCGTCACAAACTTGCATGGAACAGAAAATTCGAATTGGTACGAACATGCAGAAATCACACACGCACTTCCCAGCTACTCTTTAAAAACGCATCTATGCAAAACTTACAGAGACATAAAAGATTTATCTTGAAGTGCAGAACAAGATAGTCATGTCGAAAACATGAGTCATACGTTCAGCGGAGATAGTATATATCGTGGGTACATCATCAATAATGGGTCCCGACCCCCCGACCAACATTAAAAATATGGAGATAAGCATATATGAAAAAAACATTCAAGAAATTTTTTTTGCTTTGATATTTTAAATGACCTTCTCCTCGATCATTGATTAAAATCAGCACAGGTTAAAAGTTACTTTCTTTTGTAGGAAATTCCTTAGAAACAGTTGATGCCATGCCACACAGGTAGTTCATCATGCCACATTGGAACTTAACTATAATTTGTTCAGTCAATTTTTGTATTTTAGTCAGTATTTGTTTGCCACGTATCATGGTCACAATCGGTTGTTCAGAAGTTTTTCAAACGAATAAACACCGCTCTTGCAAATCTAACAACTGTTATCGTTCAATCTAATCTAGCAATTCATTCAATCATAGACCTCTGTACACCTGGTGTACAGGTGTACATAGACCTGGTGTACATAGACCTGGTGTACATAGACCTGGTGTACAGAGGTCTATGATTCAATCTAATAATCCAACGATTACCATCCGTAAGTAAACTATGTACATGTTTCTCCTTTTGCGTTATGCAAATCACAGGATATACTTAACCCTCGCCCGCACATGCCATTTTCCCATCCTAGAACGCACATGGAGGGGGGGGGCATCCTCCCGCGCCATTTCGTTCCTGTTGGAGATAGAGCTTCGTGGTAGGGACAAAAAGATTCTTTGGGAAGAGACAAATCCAATGATAACCAGTTTTACCTTCTCAGGTCAGTCATTGACCTTCCAGGTCAGGTCAAACTAAAAAATGTTGCTGTTTTGGGTCACCGTTGGATATCAAGTGCGCTGCTCATCATATAGGTACCGATGACGATGCCGTTTTGTGGTGCCAAGCCAGTTAGAACCTCTTTGTCACACTATCCGACCAGGTTTTTGCTGCTGAGGTCCTTTCAGGTCAAGTTAGGTCAAGGTCAATGATATGTGTTTGTATGTCTGTGAGTGTATGTGTGTATAATGATGTGTGCACCGATTGTTTATGTGTCCATATTAAATGAGATCATGAAATGAGAAGGTTTTACCAAAAATACAGTCAAAGAAACTTCACGAAAAGTAAATTCAGCTTGCCTATATCGCAATGATTTTAAATGACGTAGGTTGACCTTGACCCTGACCTTGACATCTGTACATCGTCGAACAACATGTTCCATGATAGGTGGAAGGTAAGACTGGCAAAACAGGCCAAAATCAAGGTGTCAAAGCTCACATGACCCATAGCCAACGCAAGATATTAACCCGGCACCGCCTGGGCTATTTCCGTACCCACGACAGCCTGGGGGGGGGGGGGGGTCGGATCCGACCTCCCCCCCCTGTAATCTCGAGAACCAATGGTCGTATCGAGCCCCGCGAGGCGGCGTTCCAAAGGTCTCTACGAGACCTTCCCAAAGCACTCTTAAGATTTTAAGATTGAGGTCAACTTTCGGGTCAAGGTCAGGTCAAAGGTCAAATTCTGGGGTTTTGCATGATTAGGCTTACGGACAGCGGAATCGATAGCTGCTGCTCGAAACTCACCACAAATGACCTCAAAGACCTAGTGAAGGTACCATGTGCGTATAGGGGTCATACTAAGTACGGGTCAAGGTCAGGTCAGGTCACGAAAGGTCACGGTTTTCACTTTCTGCTACATGGGCGTGCGACACATGTTTTATGGCTTATTTTTCACGCCAAATCCGATGGTAATGGTTATATGTGACCCCAAGTCACTGTGCTGGTGATAAGTGTGCATTGAAAGCAAAAAAATCGTTTGTACCATACATAACTAAACGAGGGCTAAGAAAAAAATCAATTTTTCAACTTTTTATTTTTGACATAAAAATGCTTTTTTCTAGACGAGCTTTGTCCCAGGAATCTAGTGGCGCCATTTGTTTTCACATGCGATGTTCAGAAGTGCCTCTAATTCGCGAAAATGCTTATGACGTCACCATGCCCTATGCATGTTGAAGCTATTTTTTTACAATTTGGGGGTCAAAAATCGAGATAGAAAGTTGAAATTTGGGACATCTAATGTTCTAATAGAGGTCTATAACATATATTCCGTTTTTTTGGAAATTCTCAAAATTTTGGATTTTATTAGCTGTTTTCCAAAAAATATAGTTTTTTGAATTTTTAGGGGTGAAAAACGCATTTTATGGAAAATCCGAGATATCCATTTTTAAAGAACTCGTTGAGCTGTGTCATTTCATGTCCTTAATTTGCAATTTGCTTAAAACCTCGATTTTTGGCGATTTTTTTAACATTTACCACTTTTTGATCGAAAACGCCATGTAGTTACATTACTAAAATCGATATATCTAAAAAAAAATGAATTTTTTCTTAAACATTGCACAGGAGACGTCAAATTGATGAGGGAGAAGGTATGCCAAGTTTCAAGTTGATAACGCAAGCGGTTTATGAGTTATTCAAGAAATACGGAGGGGGGGGTCGGATCCGACCCCCCCCCAGGCGGTCGCGGGTTAAGTATTTGTCATTTGGGTCATGACATGACCTGAAGAACAAGGTAATATCTCCGAAACAAAAAACTACAGGAACTTAAAATTTTTCAGTGGACATCAGGAAAGGATAGAGGAGCAGCTATACGAAATCAGGCTTTTAGCTCTAAAAATGTTGAGTGCAGAGCAGAAAAACTACCTGGGGGGAGGGGAGGGTGGCAACCACCTCCTCCCCCCCCCCATGTGTGGGCGAGGGTTAACATGGCATTGCAGTCTTGTTTTCGAGTACCTAAACGTGTTGCTCATGATATTTTCATTATTTTGTCAAAAATGGAGAACAGCCTATAAATTTACAAACGCAAAGTGTTTAATGCCTACAGAATAAAAAAATTAAGTGGGAGATTCAACAACAGGATTGAATTGTAGCTAAATCACGGCATAATTTGGAAGTTGGATGAAATTCCTCTCGGTTTTCTACGAAACCACTTAGCCCTCGCCCGCACATGGCGGTGGTTACCACCCCCAGGTAGTTTTTACTGCTATGAACTAAATATTTTAAAAGCTGGAACCCTGATTTTTCGCTTTTTTTCGATTAGCTGCTGCTTTATCCTTTCTCAGCGTCTAATTAAAATTGCAAGTTTCTGTGGTTATTGGTTTCGGATCATATGACATTGTTCTTCAGGTCATGTCATGACTCAAATGACCAATATCCTGCAATATCTTGCGTTGGCTATGGGTCTTTTAAAGCTTATTTCCAAAATGCCTTGACATATTTTTGAAGCTTACCACTCCCCTATTTGTGGTTCAGCCTACGAAACAAGGCTGGCCCCAAGTCAAGTTAACGCAAGAGTATCTTTGCTAAAACGAGCGTGTGCGCCATTACGAGACGCAGCGATTGGTACCCGATTTCAAGGTCCCAAGACAACCGGTGACCTCTGAAGGCAGGTCAAGTGGCCCAAGAAGCGGGTTCGTTTTTTTTTTTTGGTAGGGGAGGATGGGGTAATTTGGCCGCTTTTTTAGGAAGCGCTGTAGCTCGAAACTGGTGACATACTCGTACTTCTGCACTCTCTCAAGGCTGGCAGGTGTAGCATTCATTTTACTTTCTTATACAGCAAGCTGAAAATGATAGAGCAACTACTTATGGCTGAATTTTGTTGTTCTACAAAGATCTGCAAAGCAGCTAAATTGCCCCGCTCACGGTATATAGAGAACTCTAGCAGGGTTATTTGGCCGTTGGGGTAGAGCAATATGGCCGGTGTTAATTTGAGGCCTGGGTTTTATGCTACGGGCAAGGCAACTTCAGCGCCAGGCAATGGCATGTGTCTTTTACGCATTTTTAGGCTGACTCGATGTCGGACTTATCTTCGAATGATTTTGACTCAGGTCTTATTTCAGCATTTTCCTGCACAACTGAAAATGTGCTTCCTTAGCATACACTGCTAAATCAAACATATGCATTTTATTTGTGGTGAGAAAAACGTTAACTGTTTATTCTAGTAAGGAAATAATCGACTATTTTCAATTAAAAAATTCTTAGCAATCAAAGAAATAACTCCACTCAATCTCAAATCCTCACATCTCATAGGTCTCCGATGTCTGCAAACGAGTTGTTAATAGTGTTTACTAGCTGGAGATGTGACTAATGACTATCAGTTTGGTTTGAGCAGAGCCCTAGCAACTTCGTCGTGCTGCTTTGCGCAGTGTCTTGATGAGCCCCTAGGAGACAGACTGTGCCGCAATGCCACCGCCAACGGCTATAAACCCAACCAGCTCGGTACGACGACCTTATCATTACATATGTGTCGGAACCAACGGGGGGAGCACCGGGGCACCGTGCCCCCCCTTGATTTTGCCATTTTAACATTAGCCCTATGGGTGTTGCATGGAAAGAATGGGCAGTGCCCCCCCCCCTTAATTGAAGGTGTTTCGCCGCTACTGCTTACCAAGTCGGCCGTTCCAGCTTAGCGATCCTGGGAGCACCGTCAAAGCTGCTCCACTAGCACCGGCAAAATTACCCCGCATTGCCACTCTGAAAAGCTTTGTCTACAAAGTCGTTATGGTTTTACGGGAATACATGAAATTACTCTTTGAAACGCTGAACATCCTAAGCAATGGGACCACAATGTCAAAATTTGTCTACAGCCCGAATTCTACATGCCAGGCATATAATTTTTCGAACGGAAGTAAGAGTTACCATTTTCAAATCAAATTTAGGTATGTTTTACTGATTTTGAAGGAAATTACGAAGGGGAGATTTTTGAAAAAAAAAATCCACGGATTCCTCATTTTTTGTTGACCGCAGTACAAGATACCTACGTGTTAAGATTTCTTTAAACATCGAAATATAAAAACTAAACAATTTAATACGTTGTACGTATCAAATTGTCAATCAAATGAATACCGATGTGCTGGAAGCAGGAGGCCATGCCGGTATTTAGTTAAAATTGCCGTAAGCCAAGGTGCTTTATTTGGTTTCCATGGTTACTGACGCTATTACGCTTGCATTTCGCGAGCAGAGAAGCTGAAAAGTTGAAACAGATTCAACTTTTCAGCTTGCAACTCGCGCCGGACTGATTTTGCTTGCGTTTCGCTCGCGTTTTCCGAGCGGGATCCGGCGTGATTTCGCGGCGTAAAAGCGAGACGACCTGCGTGTTGGGAGCTGAAAATATGCCATGCATTGCAATGGGAGAAGCGAGACGCGATTTGCGAGCTGAAAAGCTGTGTTCCGGCCTTTAGGTCTCTTAACCCTGGCACACATCAGACAAGCACGGCAGTAGCCTCTCACGTCACGCTTGACGTTGAACCAAAAGAAGTTCTGTGTTATCCGCTTCAATGTCCTCTCCACCCCAAAATGAGCTGATGTAGCCACATCGTGTGCAAGCGTCAGCACACGGTCACGAACAGTCCGCGGCACCACGATCTGTGGCACGCGATCGTCCGACGTTCGGCGCTTTATCACTCCGTCCTCTACGTAAAGACTCTGAGACTGGTCCAAGTAGAACTGGAGCTCAGGATCACAGTGAGTATCAACGTTCTCACCTCGGAGGTGCCGCATCACTTGCGACAACACCTGATCGTTTGCCGTCTCGTCGCGCAGAACCCGCGCAGTCACTGCCGACGATGTAGACGGTGGCGCCACCTGGGTAGGCGTAGATGGCACCGAGGCACGGCCACGAGCAGACGCGCTCGTGCCGGCGGCTTGGGTGGCTCGCTGACCAGCGCGTGCAGCCTGGCCACCAGCGGTCGACTCGGCCCGGACATCAGCAGCGGACGCCGTAGTCGCCGCCATCGCCGCCGCCTCCACCTCAGCTCGGCTCCCCGCAGCCACCGGCTCACCGGTCCTGTGAAGAGAAGTAGATCTCAGATGCATATTTCGCACACGCACCTCTTCCACGCAGTCCTGTGACGCCGCTGGACCTGTTGAATCCCTGGACAGCGCGTCAGCATGGGGGATATCGGACCCCGACGATGCTCCACTTCAAGTAGTTGGGTACCTTCATTTGAATGTTGATCGAGGGCTGCATCTCCCGGATAAATGTAGCTTCTGTGACCTTCAGTTTTCTTTTCTGTGGACAACGTGCCAATATCGTTGTATTTTCTACCATCATTTGCCGGGTTAGGTCTTCTTTGTGGGTAAGTCTGTGATGTTTCTCGGGCGCGCCTTCTGTCAGATGATAGGAGATTCTCCGTGACAGTGTCGTCGTTGTGAAACCAACGTAGTGTGCATCTGATCGGTGCGCACAGTCACCAGAAGTACATTTGTATTTGTACACAACGTTGGTGGCTTTCAACAGGGATGAATCTTCTGATAGGTTATTCTTCATAATCAGGCTAGAAGTTTTCGGACTCTGGTAGAAAATGACCAGCTGTAGCTTGTCCTCCGGCTTTCGCACTGAACAGTTCTTAATGACTATGTCTTTCAAAATCTTCTCTTCTTTGATGTAAGACCTTGACATCGAGTTTTGGTAATACAATGTGATCATGTCGCCCTTTTCATTTTCTTTCTTTTCAAAAAACCGGTCGAGCTGTTGTCGAATAACCTTGTTAATGTCTGACAGGTCATATGAGTTGTCGGAGAGGATACTTTTCACGCGCTCGAGTTCCTGATGAAGAAGTTCCCACGTGGAACAGTGAGTCAGAGCGCGGTGAACGTAGATATAGAGACATTTTGTAGCTTTGTTTTGTACATTTAAACACGATATGTCAAATGAATCATGCCTGAGGATGGTGCCAGGAGCACTGAAACGTTGCAAAATGAATCATTTGGCAATTTACTACATGAGTTTGATCACAGGAATCGGAAACTGGTAAGGAAACTAGAAAGTCTTTCAAAGAAGTCTATTCTTACTAAGTGTGCCGTCGACTTTAACGAATCGTGCATATATATATATATATATATATATATATATATATATATATATATATATATATATATATATATATATATATATATATATATATATATATATATATATATATATATAGATATATATAGATATATCTTGACAAGTACTTGACAAAGTCGACAAACACGATGCACAACAAAAACGACCAAGCTACCAACATAGACATATACTACAGAAACACCCTCACACCATCCTGGAAAAAAAGATGAAAAAGCTATGCGTGACATAATCACAAAAAAACGTCACTCCGGTCAATCCTGAGCACCGCATACGCTTCAAAATTTACTACAAGTCACCACGGACCTCCTCACTAGGGTGTCCCACCGAACAATGGTAAAAAACAAAAGTTGTTCGAACTTTGATCCACATGCCTCCCTATGTTCCTTTTATCCTAAAAACTCACCTCTGTAAGTTTCAGACCCGTCCGAACTTATTTAGGGGTCCCGCAAACTGGCCTCATTCGTAGGTCGTTCACGTTGTCACTTCACAGGTCGAGGACACCACGGTGGCATCATTGTTCACTGGCATGCAATTATTTCCGTTGCAAACCTTGTCACACCTATTCGATGTTTCTGTGTCACGCTCAACAATGCATCGCACACGTCAGTCACACCGCAAGAGTACTGCAGAGGAGTACCAGGCGAGGGAGTTTTGTCCAGGTGAGCCCTTGGTCCTGCACTGGGATGGCAAGTTCCTGCCTGACGGAGCAGGGCCAAAACAGGTGGACCGCATCGCTGTCATCGTCACGGGAGGTGGACAGGAGAAACTGCTTGGCATCCCCAAGGTGTCAGCTGGCACAGGAGTCGAAATGGCACGCGTCGGGTTGGAGTTGGTTGAAGAGCACCAGCTGGCTGAAAGGGTCAGGGGTATCTCATTCGACACTACCGCTTCAAATACCGGCTGTTATGTGGGAGCGTGCGTTAAGTTCGAGGAACTGTTGGACAGGGAGCTGCTTCATCTCGCCTGCAGGCATCATGTGTACGAGGTTGTTCTCTCACACGCCATGAAGTCTGCTATGGGCCCTTGCACTGGACCAGACGACAAACTCTTCGGTAAGTTCCAGAGACAGTGGAACTCACTGGACGAGACTGATGTCACCAACGCCAGCGATACTCTACCCGTCAAAATCGAAGGCAGCGAAACGCTTTCCGCGCTGAAAGCCCGAACGGTGCCGGTGATCACGGAGGCTCTGGTCCAGGCGCAACCAAGGGACGACTACAAGGAGCTGCTGCAGCTCGTGCTCCTGTTCCTGGGAGAGACGACCGTAGACGAGATCCCCCTGAAGAGACCAGGAGCGCACCATCATGCGAGATGGATGGCTTAGGGCATATATGCATTGAAGCTGTTCCAGTGTTCCTGCTGCAGAGGCAGTTCCAGATGACGTCAGACGAACTCAGAGGCATCACATCCGTCAGCCTCTTCGTGGCGCTGGTCTACTCGAGGTCATGGGCTCTTGCGTCGCGAGCGGATCTCGCACCACGTATGGACCTTGAGTTCCTCCAGGACCTGGAAGCACTTGCACGCGAGGGGAGCTGCAGCTGTGCGCAAGCAGCTCTGGAAGCCATGAAGCGCCATCTGTGGTACATATCCGAGACCCTGGTCGGGCTGGCACTCTTCGACCAAGCAGTCCCACAGTGTGAGAAGGAGTGTATGGTCAGCAATCTCGGAAAGCCTGCGAAGAAAAAGGCACTGAAGCGACTCGAAAAGAAAAACATGGGGCCATTCCAGGGAAAGCGGCTGTCGGATTTCGTCACCTCCCGGACAACAGTGATGCTGGAGGCCCTAGACCTGGACAGTGGCTTCCTGAGCACACCAGTACAGTCGTGGGAAGAAAACGACGCGTACAAGGTGGGTAAGCAGCGCGTGTCAAATCTAGCGGTCGTCAATGATCACGCAGAACGAGCGATCGCATTGATCAAGGAGTTCAACAACGCCCTGACAACGACAGAAGAGCAGCGGCAGTTCCTGCTGAAGGCAGTGCATGGGAATAGAAAGCTGATCCAAAAGAAAAGGAAATGATGATCTGAGCGACAAATGTGACACAGTGACCTACATACAGGTCGAGACTTAGTTAACGCTTTGTTTGAAGGACTCTGTGCTTGAATATTGTTATTGCCGAGTGACCACCAATGTGTACCTGTACCGGGTACCCATTACTGAAATATGTCAACTTGCGGGACCCCTAGATCTTGAGCAAACCGTCCAGTTCTTTCAGTGTGGTCGTTTCTTGTCGCCGACGCAACGAAAGGCGACAGCGATTGGAGCGCACGAGGAACGTTAATATTTTATTTATGATTTTACTGAACGTTCCGACGGGTTTCCACGAAAAATACAGTTTTTTGAGTGCATTACGACGATTCGTTTCCCTTCGCTTTTCGTATTCGTAATATGGGAATTTTTCGCATTTAACGTAATGTATTCATTAACTCAACATTAGTGATTGTTGTAACGACAACAATTAATGGTCCTCCGGGCCGGATAGATAAGAATCGATCCTTTTATCGTGTGCTTTTGTCATCGATTGCCATTGACCCCGAGTTCATTGTAACGTAACGATGACCTACTTCACTCGCAAGCATCTATCTCGCACTGTTACAGTTAAAGTAAATTGTAGCCCTTATCATGGAGACGGCTGAGAAGAAGTTACGAGCCAGGAAGAAGGGAGCATTTACGAGACTCTGTAATGCAGCCGAAACCATTATCGCATCAAACGGAAGCAGAACGCAACTGCAAGGTCTACTCGAAAGGATCGGAGAGGCTTTAGACAACGTGGCTGAAGCAAACGATGCGTATATAAGAGGACTCGAAGATGACAATGAAGATATAAGAACATCAGAACGCTACATGGAAGAGGTGGAGGAGCGTTATAAATCAATTGGTGACAAAATCACGTCGTACTTAATGGCACGTAAGAGCGACGCACCCTCCGAAGCGAGCTCGCGAAGGGCGGGCTCAAGCATACGATCTCAAGCGTCAAGTACGTCAAACCGCTCTACAGCATCTAAAGAAGCCCAAATTAATGCCAGTCTGAAACGGCTGCAGGCGCAGCAGCTAGAACGGCGCACACAAGAGGAGAGAGCTCTGGAAGAGGCAACGAGGAAAGTGCGCCTGGCTGAGGAAGAGGCGAGAAGAAAGATGCGTCTGGCTGAAGCGAGGGACGCTGCAGAATTGGCTGCAAAGGAGGCCGATTTACGCCAGGCAGCTGAGGACGAGCTGCAATGGGAAAGAATAAATGACTTCGACGGAGAAGAAGCTGAAAACCAAAGACACCAGCAATCGAGTGTGATCGAGATGAACGACGAAGGTGCCGCAGCCCCAATAGACGGTCCAGTAACCGAATGTTTGACGGCGCAGAAACCGGACCGGCCGACGAGCACCATGGCTAACCAACAAGATCAAACAGAAGAGCATGCACGGAAGGAACGGCAGGTTCAAAATTTAAATCCAAGACGGACTGCTTCTGCAACATCCTGGATTTCCGAGGTGGCAAACAAACCGCAAGATATGACGTCAGCAGGGCAGTACCCACCTGGCGGCCATCATCGAAGTGTTCCCCAGATCAAACTACCAATGTTTAGCGGGAAGGCAACTGAATGGCCACAATGGATCGGGCTGTTTAAAACGCTCATACACGACCAGCAGTGTTTGTCCGACGCAGAAAAACTCGCCCATCTTCAGTCTTCTGTCACGGGGCTGGCCAAGCAGACAGTCGAAGGAATGCTGTATGATGGTGCGCTGTATCCTGTAGCCTTAGAAACGCTCATGGACAGATTTGGAAAGGAACAGGACATCGTAAATGCCAATCTTTCTGCCGTCTTCTGCACACCACCCATGAAAGAGCTGGACCCGATGGCGCTGGAAAGATTCCATGCCGTCGTCCGCTGCGCGGTCAAAGTTCTTGAAAAATATGGGGTTCGAAGGTGACCTCAACAGCACCGAAAACCTTCGTCGGGTCGTGCTGAAACTACCGAACGAGCTGAAAAGAGAATGGGGGCGTCAAATCGTGGAAATGGAGCCAAAACGACCTGGTCTAAGGGACTTCGACAGCTGGCTGAGCCAACAAGTTCGCATCGTCACGGCCCTCCCAGCCAAGCCCACGGACTACGACAGAACGACTCGCTACAAGAGTGACCGCTCCAAGAGCCTCCTAAGAACACCTTCAGCTCCAGCAACCTTGACCACGGCACCGAAGGCCAGCATAAAGAGCGCCAGACCTCCGCACGAGCAGGACGCGCCACACTGTAGCTGCGGAGAGTCACACGAGCTGTCCGTGTGCCCTTCGTTTCTGCAGCTGTCAAAAGGAGAACGAGCAAAGTTTATCGGTGAAAGTGCTCGCTGCTTTCTGTGCCTGAAACTAGGACATCGATCGCGACACTGTCCATCGGTAGAGACATGTGAAGAAGAAAACTGCCGGGGAAGACATCATCGCCTTCTTCACGGCAGCAGCAGAGTCTTCCCTTCTAAGACTGATGGTTCAACTCGTAGGACAGTCGCGGCTACAACTCCATGGAAGGATGAAATGACCCTGCTTCAGATAGTGCCGGTTAGGGTTCACGGAGACAATACTTACGTCGACACGTTCGCTATTCTCGATTCGGGGGCTCAGACCTCACTGTGTACCAACCGGCTGGCTGAGAAGTTGCAGCTGACTGGAGAAGTTCGGCCTCTATTGCTGAACAACGTGGAAGGCAGCGGACCGCAGCGGATGGCCATGAAGACATCGGTGAAGCTCACCGCACTGGCGGAGGATTCGGAGACACGCTCAGTGACTGTAAATGAAGTATGGACGGTGCCAAGACTGAACGTTCCGGTACCCCAGCTGAGCTCCTCCGCGCGCTCGAAGTGGCTTCATTTGAACGGGCTGGACATAGCCGATGTTGGCGCAGACCAAGTAGAAGTGCTTCTTGGAGCCAATGTTACCGAAGCGATTCTCCAGAAAGAAGTACGTGTCGGGAAAGCAGGCCAGCCAGTCGCCATCAAAACGCATTTCGGTTGGGCTCTGACTGGCTCCATCGCCAGCTTGACTCCGACTGATCAGCACCATGTGATGCACATCCACCGCAGCACCTCTCAGGAAGACGAGCTGAACGAGCTGCTGCAGAACTGGTGGAAAACGGACTCATTCGGTACCTCACACGACTTGAAGAAAGAGACTTCGCACGAAGACAGACGAGCCATTCGAATACTCGAAGACACGACCAGGCTTCAAGACGATGGTCACTTTGAATGTGGTCTCCTGTGGAAAAAGAACGAAGTGTCGCTGCCGGAGAATCGCATCGGCGCACTCCGTCGCCTGGAACGAACTGAAAAATCACTTCGAAGTAACCCTGACAAGGCGAAGGGATACAAACAAGCTATCGACAGTTATGTCTCTCTCGGGCATGCTCGTAAGCTGGCACAAGACGAGGCAGCCAAAGCCAACCCTAAAAGGTGGTACCTTCCTCATCATGCCGTCTTCAATCAGAACAAGCCCGGGAAGATAAGAGTTGTGTTCGACGCGTCCGCAGAGTTCCATGGAACTTCGCTGAATGAAGAGCTGCTAACTGGCCCAGACCTTCTTCAAGAGCTTCCGGCTATTCTGATGCGTTTTCGCGAGAAGTCGATGGCTATAGTCGGGGACATCGATCAAATGTTCCATCAAGTGCGCATCCAGCAGAGCGATCGACCAGCCCTCAGCTTTCTCTGGAGAGACTTGGAGTGTGGCCGACCTCCAGACACATACGAAATGAATGTCGCCATTTTTGGCGCAAAGTGCTCTCCTGCGATCGCCTCCTACGCGTTACGAAAGGTGATTGAAAGTCAAGTAGAAGTCGGACTCAACAAGCACTCAGCATCTGACATTGCAAAGCAGTTCTACATGGACGACTACGTGGCCTCAGCAGAAAGTCCTGAGTGCTGCCGACCTACTTCACACCGTCACCAAGCTCGTCTCCACAGGCGGGTTCACCCTGCGAAAATGGACAAGCAACTCAAGAGAGGTGATGAAATCTGTTCAGCCGACCGATAGGGCTGGTTCCGAATTGGACGCATTCACTCCGCTCTCTTCTGAGCGCGTGCTCGGTCTGATCTGGGACACAGAACAGGACACGATCGGTCTACACGTTCCGAAGAAACGAAATCTCCCAACGACGAAACGGGGAATTTTGAAGGCAATAGTAGCGGTATACGACCCGCTCAGTCTGCTGTCGCCGTTTATGCTGCAGGCAAAGCTGTTGATGCAGGGTCTATGGAGACAGCAGCTTACATGGGACAACCAGCTGGACGAACAGGACCTTCACAGGTGGCGATGCTGGCAAGAGGAAGCCAACATCCTCTCACAGCTACGGATCTCTCGCTGTTACACCGCTCTGGATGGACCAGTTAAGAGGTCAGAGCTGCACGTGTTCAGCGATGCCTCGGAAGCAGCCTTCGGCGCAGCAGGCTACCTCCGGCAAATCGACGCGACCGGCGCTATCCAATGCGCGCTGGTCATGAGCCGGACTCGAGTCGCTCCTCTGAAGCAGCTGACCGTGGTCCGTCTGGAGTTGCAGGGAGCTGTCTTAGCTACAAGACTCGCTGAAAGTATCACGTCAGCACTATCTATGTCTATCGACAACGTCTTCTTCTGGACTGACAGCCAGGTGGTGCTTGGCTACATACAAAATGAAAGCAGACGCTTTCATACGTTCGTCGCCAACCGCGTAGCGGAAATCAGGGACAAGTCGGACCCCGAACAGTGGCGGCACGTTCCCGGACCGCTAAATCCAGCCGACGACTGCTCCAGGGGCCTGGAGGCCTCTGCTCTCACGCCGGACAGTCGGTGGTTCCGCGGTCCGAGCTTCTTATATGACGATGAGACAGAATGGCCGAAGTATGAGTCACACTCACATCCGACACAAGAAACCGACCCAGAGGTTAAAGTGGTGGCCTCTGTCAGCGTGCGAGTGAAGAAAGTCGGGCTGCTAGTCGACCCTACTCGCTTCTCATCATGGACGCGGTACAAGCGAGTTGTAGCGTGGTTATTCCGTTTCGCATACAATTATGTTGCGAAGCATCGCCCGCAGTACAGCCACTGGTCTGTCACCGGCCGCCCATCGACAGAGGAGCTGTGTGCCGCTGAGTCTCACATTCTGAAGAGAAGCCAGCAAGAAAGTTTCACAGAAGAGATGGACGATATCTCTCAAGGAAGGCCAGTATCCACCAAGAGCGCCCTGGCACAGCTAGCCCCGGCTCTCGACGAAAATGGCGTTCTGCGTGTCGGTGGGAGACTATCAAAGAGTGATCTGCCGCCATCGACCAAGCATCCCATCATTCTACCAAGGCTACATGACGTCACACGCCTCATCGCCATTTCGTACCATCGCAAGGTCATTCATGCAGGAGTCGAGCACACGATGAACGAGCTCCGTCAGAAGTTCTGGCTTCCGAAGGCTCGCTCGACGCTGAGATCTCTGATCCACTCCTGCTCCGTTTGCAAGAGGCGACGCGCGCGACCTCAGGCCCCCCTCATGGCTGGCTTGCCAAGTGCAAGATTCGACTGCAAGCATGCCTTCAGCTCTGTTGGCCTCGACTTCTGTGGACCGGTGTACGTGAGGAGTCGCCGCAGTCGTCAAAAACGATACATCCTGCTAGTGACGTGTCTGGCTTCAAGGGCATTCCATCTAGAGATGACGTCATCACTGGACACGGACAGCTTTTTACTCGCTTTCTGCCGATTCATCGCCCGGCGAGGTAGGCCTACTCACGTCTTCTCCGATAACGGCAAGAATCTGCTGAGGGGTGAAAGAGAAATTCGTGAGGCCCTGCAGAAGTGGAACAAAGCACACATCCATGATGCCTTGGCCCAACAGGATATCACGTGGCACTTCAACCCGCCTGCAGCACCGCACATGGGCGGATCCTGGGAGTCTCTCATCTCTTCGGTCAAGAGAGCTCTGAAGGTCGTGGTGGGAAACAGCCTGGTGACTGAAGAGGTGCTGCACACAGTCCTCACCGAGGTAGAGCACATCCTCAACAGTCGGCCTATCACCCACGTGAGCTCGGACGTCGGCGACGCCGAAGCTCTGACTCCAAACCACATCCTTTTGGGACGCAACTGCCCAAGTCTGCCTCCGGGAGTGTTTTCTGACAAAGACCTCTCCATGAAAACACGTTGGCGTCACTCGCAACAGATTGCAGACCATTTCTGGCGCAGATGGACCAGAGAATATCTGCCCACACTGATCGGTAGACAGAAGTGGACGAAGGATACCAGAAACATTCAGATCGGTGACGTGGTGCTAGTTGCTGAGAGTAATGTACCTCGTGGCCGCTGGCCCCTGGCTCGGGTAGCCAAAGTGTTCCCGGGATCAGATGGACGAGTGAGGTCAGTCGAACTAAACACGCAGAGTGGCACATATGTCCGACCTGTCGTCCGGTTGTGTGTTCTCGAGGAGTCGGAGTGAGCACGCACGTGACGCAGGGCGTGAGGAATATCGGTGTTGTACAGTCTGTCTTAAAAGTACCGCGCAAAGTGACGGTGGATCCATCAAGCCTGACCGATGAAGGACTGCCAAATTTGAGTCACCGAAGCAATGGACATCCTCGTCCATTCCCCAGCTCCATTGGTTCGGTGACTTTCAAATTATAGCAGGCCCTTCCTCGGTCAGGCTTGATGGATCCACCGTCACTTTGCGCGGTACTTTTAAGACAGACTGTACATAGGATCCTGAGATCGTCTCTGAGGCGCGCGAGTATATCGTTAGACTGTGCGCTTGTTAATGGACAGACGGCCTCCAAAAGGTACTGGAGGTAAATGTGTCGTGTGTTATCTGACTATATCGGTTATTCGGTTCGATTTCTGGGGGGGGGGGGGGGGAGTGTGTCGCCGACGCAACGAAAGGCGACAGCGATTGGAGCGCACGAGGAACGTTAATATTTTATTTATGATTTTACTGAACGTTCCGACGGGTTTCCACGAAAAATACAGTTTTTTGAGTGCATTACGACGATTCGTTTCCCTTCGCTTTTCGTATTCGTAATATGGGAATTTTTCGCATTTAACGTAATGTATTCATTAACTCAACATTCGTGATTGTTGTAACGACAACGAATGCGGCAATAAATGTGGATCGAATGAAATATGGATATTGGTATGGTGGGACACCCTACTCCTCACTCATAATGCGTAACAATCAACAGACCACCACACCACTGCAAGAAACCAATGTAGTATACCGTTTTAGGTGTTCTACCGGGGACTGCGCAACCCGCAACGTATACTACATTGGTCACACAACTACATCACTGAGCCGCCGACTGACAATGCACTTACAAGACGGAGGACCCAAGGCACATCTTCATGACCAGCACGGAACCCGACTCACGAGAGACTTACTGACAAACAACACCACAATAATAGCGCGACAAAACGACAAACGACGACTGGCCATCACTGAAACCATCATCATCTGCGAAACATCACCAATCATCAACACACACATGAAAACTCTGACAAACATTCCACTGTTCGACAGACAAATGATGTAACACGTGTAAGTTGAAACGATGTGTCATCAATGAATTGAGATGGTTTGTTGCTGTTATGCAAGATCTAATGTGAATATTCACGGTAACGATGTTATGACCTGTGTATTTAGCTGGATGTAGATTTGTGTTCGAAAGAGTGATGCCATGAAACAAATAGGACGATGTTTGAAGAAATGTTAATATTTTATTCATCTGTGACATATATTGCGCGGCATCATTTGTGTATATTCATTTATCTGATTATAATCCATGTTGATCGAAAGCTAAGATAAATACAGGGTGGGCCAGAATAAGTGTAACAGTTTCTAGCGCACATTATGTGTATCTAATATTTCAACTCTAGACATATTTTGTAAAAATACGAAAGCCAACAGTCTGCCAAATGAGAAGGAGAAAGAATTACCTCTCCATCAGCAAT
Source organism: Amphibalanus amphitrite (assembly GCF_019059575.1). Taxonomy (NCBI): domain Eukaryota; kingdom Metazoa; phylum Arthropoda; class Thecostraca; order Balanomorpha; family Balanidae; genus Amphibalanus; species Amphibalanus amphitrite. Next base: position 59,576 of record NW_024883213.1, read on the forward strand.
GGTTTTCTTACCAAGAAAAAGTAAAAATCATCCATTTATTTTATGAAACAAAATCGTGCGTGCTCTGTTAAACGTCGTTTCCGGCAGGAGTTCGGCTGTCACTCATCACAGGTACCTTCGAACACAGAGATCCATCGATTTGTAAGTCATTTTGAGAAGGAAGGGAGTGTCCTAAAGCAGGCGAAGGGTAGATCCGGTCGTACACCTGAGGTGACGGGAGATGGGGATAGGATTGAGCAGGTCCGTCAATCCGTTAGTGAGTCACCGAGGACCTCTACCCGGCATCGCTGCCAGGAGCTGGGGATGGCACGGACGGCAGTCTTCGAAGAGTCCTCCGCAAGAATCTTCGGTTCTTCCCATACCGGAGGGACACCGCAGAGAGGGTGGGAGCCAGTTTCCTCGAACGCGTGCAGATGTGTTTGCAGGCAAAGGTGCCCTCTTTGAGCACATGCGCAAATAAAAGAAAACACGCAAATATTGTTTTTTATTGATGACGATAATCTTATTTTGCAAGGATTTTTTCGAGGTAAATGTCACGATATGATTTGGCAAACGTTTTTCTACCAGCTGTCAAAGTTTTATTTTCATATCTTTTACCAGTCTTGAGAAACCGACGTCAGAAAGTGTTACACTTATTCTGGCCCACCGTGTATAACGGCGAACGAATTATGAACGAACTTTAATTTACATCCTAATGAGTAACCGATTTACGACAACTTTAATCTCGATCGCAGCCATTGCTTCTTTTGGTGAGTTACTTTTCTCTTTGAACGATGAGGAAAGAAGTACAGGGTGTCTCAAAAGTTCGTTGACAGATACCAGCCATGCTTTTTTGTCAATAATTCTGAATCAACAATAAATAAACAGTCGAAATTTTGCTTGGGCATTGGTAACAACCTTCCTCAAGCAGTCTCATTGTTTTCAAACGCATTCGACCCTTCATGAGCCCACAAAAAGGGTTCATCTCTGACCATGGGTCAAGCATGAAAATGGAGGTCGCAAAATCGGGTCGGCTGAGAAACTCTCTGTTTCAGGAGTAATGGGAATGCTTAAGTCGGAAATGACACATGGCAAAGTGTCGGCGAGGATGAGTACAACATGATGATCATCTAATAAAAACGGTGGCTAAAATTTTTGAAGGACAAAACCATGCGAGACTAACAGCGTTTTGAACGACCTTCGTACGGCAGCAGACTCGTGCTCCGGAAAGCAGATGAAAATGAAGGCATAACTATTGAAAACTGACAAGAAGCTCACAGACAGAGGTTACCCAGTTTCAAAAATTGCAGGTCATCGTAAAATAAAGACAAAGTATCATTTGAAACTGTTTATAATATCTAGAACGCTAAATTTTGGGGGAAAATAACACGAAAATCATCAATACCAAGGACAACTGACCCTCCAAAAGTGTCAATTAAAGTTAAGTTTTATCTTACGAAGTTTCAAGAGGCAGATTTGGAGCGAATAGCTTTCTTTTAGACACAAAATCCCGACAAAACCACACGATGGACAGGTTTTGGCCGTTTACAAAGCAGAACCTCTCCTGAGGAAAACACTCCGCAACCCAGCGAAGGTCTTGGCATGGGGAATGACGAGCGTTTGGGATTTGCAAAATTTGCACAATGTGTCTAAGAAACAGATGGCCGACACCAGGGGGCGTCGAAGTCTAGTAGGAAAATCTGGCAATCCCCGGCGTGACGTAACGTCGGGGATGACCGACGGCACCTTGCACTGAAAGATACGGCAGAACGGCTATTTTTGAAAAATGATTAAAAATACTCTTGTGCTGTTATGACACATAAAACGCTTATCAGCATGTATCTCATCATGTGATAAAGCCATATCCGTGGTCGAAAATAGCTGAGCCCCCCCCCCCACCCCAATTTCCAACCACCGACCTCAAAAGCAAAGGATGTAAGCGTAATCCGTAAGGGCGACTTTCGTATACATATCCGTACATATGCGTCCTTATGGAAATCGGTAGTGTGGCGATTGGCGACGCGCGCGACATCTGTGTGGCGACCAAGTGGCGACTGTGGCGACACCTGGTGGCTGCTTTTCTGCTGTATGTAGGCATTGGGGTTTTGCCAGATATGGTTCCTACTGCTACACAACTATGTTTACCCAATACTAGAATGTTATTTTGCCAGTAAAAGGCAAGCAAATTGAAAGTCAATTTATAAAATTGCTCATAAATGATAACGAGAAAATAATTGAGAAGTTTTGATTGAATAGTTATTAAAATATCCAACCGTGAAACTATATTTTGGTAGGTTTAGTAAAAATTAGTCCGTGCAACCTTATATTTAGGGCCTTGGCCGACACATTCCTCTACGATATGCTGCGAAAAATTTCCCCCTGGCACTTCCCATTTGTTCAGGAATGGGGTTGTTTTGAAAAGGAAAATGGTGCTTGGGAGGTCGGCGCCAGTCATTCATGAAGGAGTTAGCGCCAAAGAAGACCTACAAAATACTCACGGATGGTGTCGATGCACGCTGTCGGCTTTCAGGGAGAATCGGATGTTGCCGGGGAGCTCGTCAAACCTAATTCCGACGCAGAAACTGCAGGGGATTCCCTTACAAGAGCTTGAAAGCTGGTAACCTTTTATCAGCCTCCGGCAGCTGACGGAGCGACGAAAATCGGTATGGGCAAATATTTTTGGAGATACAGCAAAGGGTTTGATTTCCAACCTCCCGAATCAGTTGTCAAAGCATGCATATTTGTCTAGTGTGCACACAGACACAAAAACCTTAGATTTTTGGCCGGTTCTTATATGCTTTATGGGCATGGGAAATGTGTATACGAACTTTTGAGACACCCTGTACTGTCCGACGTCTCGAAAATGAAACAAAAAAGCTAAATAATACCAAACATGCTGTCGTGTTTAATGACATATGTATCAGAGAGAACCTGCTTCCCAAATATTGTGATATATATATATATATATATATATATATATATATATATATATATATATATATATATATATATATGCAAGAGGATGCTACGTATCTGCACGACTGATGCACCCTTCCGCGCCCCGTCGGGAAAGCTATACCAGCAAATCGACGGTGTCGCGATGGGCTCGCCTCTTGGCGTTCTATTCGCGAATGCCTACATGTGTGCAGTTGAAGATGAGGTACTGGCCGCAACACAGTGTAAACCAGCCCTCTACAAAAGGTACGTAGATGACATATGCGTACTAGTCGATAGTGTTGAAGCACTAGAACAACTACGAGAAGCCTTCGAGGGCCACTCAGTGCTCAAGTTCACTTGTGAACTTGAGAACAACCGGAGACTTCACTTCTTAGACGTTGACCTGGAAGTCTCGAACGGCTCCTTCAAGACCTGCGTCTACAGAAAACCCACCGACATTGGACTCTGTATGAATCCCCGCAGTGCCTGTCCTGAGCGGTACAAGAAGGGGGTGATTCGTACCTACCTGCGCAGAGCACTCACCCACTGCAGCACCTGGGAACTCGTCCACAAGGAAATTCAGTACGTCAAACAGATGCTTGTAAATAATGGTTACACCTGCTCTGAGATAGACAGCGAGATCAAAGCACACCTAGACAAGCACTACAAGACAGCTGAACCAGACACCAGCACAGACATACAAACGACACCTGCCCAAGACACCAGCACAGACAGGCGATCTGACGGGTCAACTGTAAACCAGCCAGAACCAGCACGTGACAAAACCAAGGTGCACAAGTTGTACTACAGGAACCAATTCTCAGACGCATACACTGAAGATGAGCGCGTCCTGAAAAAGATAATCAAAAGGAATGTGGTACCAAAGGAAGGTCACGAAGTTAAGCTGCATATATACTACAAGTCCCGGACATCATCCAGCCTGATCATGTGCAACAAAGAACCAGAGAGCAAGCTCAAAGAAACAAATGTCGTGTACAAATATCAATGCAAAACCGGAGATTGCAAGCTCCGCAACACGGCCTGTTACATTGGGCACACACGGAACACTCTCTCACGACGGCTCACCACTCACCTGCACACCAGCGGTATCGCCGAACACTCGAGGAACGTCCATGGAACGGAAATCACAAGGGCTGAGCTGGTGGAAAACACCAGCATCCTACAACGTGAGTCCAACCCCAGACGCCTAAAGATCCTCGAAGCAGCCTACATACAGGAATACTCACCGATCATGTGTGACCAGCTCGAGCATAGGGGCATCATCACTCTAAATGAATAAGTGCTTGTTCAAGTACAAATAGGCACTTATTCCAGAGTTCCTGTGCTTCTCCAGCCGGAAGTCCAATGACTGTGACTTCACGATTTGGTTAGCTTATTGTTTTTTCAAGTGTGTCCTTTTTTACCCTGATAGCTCATCGAACGTCGCGAAACTGTAATTAGAACAATTAGATATGAAACAAATCATGATTTATTTATTTTATTCAAGTAGACAGTGCGATCGTTAGACAGTGACAAGACGGTGTGTGTGTTTTGTGTACTTACCTGAAGACGGAGAACGCTTCTCCGAAACGCGTCGTATAATTGAAAGTGCAAACATACATGAATTTTACAGATCTATGAGTCTTGGGGACCTTATACATAATCTCCCAGAATTACACAAAAAGACAATCCGGAGGAAAGAAAAGCTTTCTAAGAAGAACGTAAAAGCTAAGTATGCTATCGTTTTCAATCAAACATGTCTACAAGAATATATATATATATATATATATATATATATATATATATATATATATATATATATATATATATATATATATATATATATATATATATATATATATATATACATGTTACAGGGAGTATGAGAAATCAGTTAGTTTGCAAACTACCTAGGGAGTTTGCAAACTCCCTGAACGATCAGGTAGTTTGCAAACTCCCTAGGTAGTTTGCAAGGTACCTGGTCGAACAGGTAGTTTGCAAACTCCCTAGGGAGTTTGCAAAGTCCCTAGTTAGTTTGCAAACTCCCTAGGTAAAATGCGAAAACGACGAAACAACAGCCATATACGAGTACATATGTAGATAAGCCGCGATGAATTGGTTCAGAGCTCACTAGAATGAAGCTTGCAAGCAATGGTGCATAACGAGACGATGTGGTGTTTTGATGACGCTCTTTCGCAGCTTACTATTTATTTTTGTCTTGCTCGCAAATATCACCTTACAGATTAATGTCTGCCTTTTTTCTTGTAGTCGACAACATGTTACGTTGCCATCCACCTCCATTCCTTGGACGTCAACGGCCTCTCCTCCACCGGTCTGGCGTCCATCAGAAAGCGGATGACGTCGCCATGTTCGGCGTCTTCCACGACTCGAGTTATTGCCGCACAACGCTTCCTCCCACTCCCGGAACCTCTGATCGAACAGTCCGCGAGACATCCCCACAGAACCACAGAGCAACCATAGAATAGATTGCGATCACTATGCTGCCTCTTCACACTCCGCTCGGCACTGATGGCCCGCGTGCACTGAGCACCGTCCACCAGCCGTGGCTCGACAGCGCCTTTCATCCGTATCCCGCAGGCACACACTGACCTGACCTGTCAAGCTCAGGGCAGTCGACTGCTGGCTACTAGGATCGGATGGAAGCGGGGCGTTGGGTTGACTAAAGATGACATCCTGATTGCTAACCCGCGCCCCGTAGAGGGGGGGGGGGGGGGGCGGGGCCGAAACGGCCCCCTGTCCTTTTCCGTCAATATTTCCTGAACGGCTGCAAATATCGCCACCAAACTTTCAGGACTTTCCCCGGGCACACATTGTGATTTGTGACTAAAGAATTTTCCAGAGACTATGATAGGTTGGCCACAAATGACGTAAGAATGACGTCATGATCTACCATTTTCGACCAAAAAAGAGCTTCGTGAAAAGAGCTGTCAGGCCAACAGCTTTGAAGATACAGAAAAATGATACCAGGTCAGGTCACAGAGCAGAAATCAGGTCACTGGGGGGTCACAATATGAAAGTGTCGTGTGATGCATGTTTTATGGTCCATTTTACATGACATGCGATTATGTGGGCCAAGCAGCCTTTGGGGACAGCTTAGGTTACGTTCTGGTGAAGGTGAGGTCAAGGTCAGGTCAAATTACAAGGTCAATTTTCAAAGTTGATATTTTTGCATACAATGGGTATCGATTCGATGCAGCTCGTCATGGTGAGTCCAATGGTGGTCTTTGTTTTGACCTAAGTGGTCTAGAATTGCCAAAAAGTGAGTTTGAAAATCTTACGTCATTATTTTTGAACAGTTTTTCGCTATAACTTGGCCAAAAAGAGAGATATCCATCTGAAATTTGTAAGGTAGAAAGAAGACGTTATGTGCTATCATATTTTTTCCGTTTTTTTCGAAACTCAAAAAACTTTTTTGATTTTTTGGGCATTATATCCAATTTCATTTTTCATATTTTTGGTCAAAAATCAAAAATTTAAAAAATTTGAGAAAAGTTTTATAGGTCTGTCGATTTTACACCTTTTATTTCCTGATCATTTTTATGTATCTTCAAAGCTGTAGGTCTGACAGCTCTTCTTGCGAAGCTCTTTTTTCGGTCGAAAATGGCAGAACATAACGTCATTCTGACGCCATTTGTGGCCAACCTATCACAGCCTCTGGAAACATCTTGGTCACAATCTGTAAAATTGATGGCCGGAGAAGCCATGAAAGTTTGGTGGCGATATCTGCAGCCGTTTAGGAGATATTGACGGAAAAGGACAGGGGGCCATTTCGCCCCCCCCCCCTACGGGGCGCAGGTTAGCAATCAGGATGTCATCTTTAGTCAACCCAACGCCCCGCTTCCATCCGATCCTAGTAGCCAGCAGTCGACTGCCCTGAGCTTGACAGGTCAGGTCAGTGTGTGCCTGCGGGATACGGATGAAAGGCGCTGTCGGGTCACGGCTGGTGGACGGTGCTCAGTGCACGCGGGCCATCAGTGCCGAGCGGAGTGTGAAGAGGCAGCATAGTGATCGCAATTTTTGTTCTGTGGTTGCTCTGTGGTTCTGTGGGGATGTCTCGCGAACTGTTCGATCAGAGGTTCCGGGAGTGGGAGGAAGCGTTGAGCGGCAATAACTCGAGTCGTGGAAGACGCCGAACATGGCGACGTCATCCGCTTTCTGATGGACGCCAGACCGGTGGAGGAGAGGCCGCTGACGTCCAAGGAAAGGAGGTGGATGGCAACGTAACATGTTGTCGACTACAAGAAAAAAGGCAGACATTATTACGAGCGAGCGAGCGCAGCGAGCGAAGCGAGTCTTTTCAATATAACGGAAAAATCTCAGTATGAGCGGCCCGGCCCGGCCCGGCCCGGCCTGTAACGCTTTTGAGAGGCTTATATCTCAGCAACCGCTGGACCGATTCGCCTGCGGTCTTTTTTGCTGGGTAGCCCCATCCCTTCTACCCCGTAATTGACTACTTTTGATACATCTCAGTGACCGTCGTGGCACGTGCCACGTGAAAAGTCAAGGGTGTTCAAGCTGTTTTGCAAAAGTAGTGATTTTGAGAGGCTCATATCTCAGCAGCCGCTTGGGCGATTGACTTGCGGTAATTTTTATAGGGTAGCAGCATCCCTTCTACCAAAAATAGGATACTCTCGATGCATGTGGGTCACCCCCAGTGCACGTGCAAAATACAACAATAAGAGGTGTCAAATTTGTTCCCATTTTAATAACTCGGAAATTACTGGGGCGATTTCGCTGAAACTTGGCATACAGGTAGGCACCCATCAGGCAATGCATTCCCATGTGTTGCGGTTAAGGTGCTACTGCACGTGCGCACGTGCAGGGGGCGTTTCCAGATCTCGAGAACGGCTGGGCCGATTGCGCTCAAATTTGGTACACAGTTGGAGACCAGTTACTAGTTAGTAGGGTGCCGTGCACAAGTCATTTTGGACCCCGTTTGCACGTGCGCACGTGCAGAATGCCGCTTCCAGATCTCAGGAACGGCGGGGCCGATTGGGTTCAAATTTGGCACACCGCTAGCGACCGGTTAGGAGGGTGCTTTGCACAAGCCCGTTGGAAGTACCCTCTCGCCCTTCTGCACGTGCAGGGCTCACTATCTCGCTCGCTCGTTCTTCGCCCAAAAGGCGTTTTACTGGTATTAATCTGTAAGGTAATATATGCGAGCAAGACAAAAATAAATAGTAAGCTGCGAAAGAGCGTCATCAAAACACCACATCGTCTCGTTATGCACCATTGCTTGCAAGCTTTATTCTGAGCTCTGAACCAATTCATCGCGTCTTATCTACATATGTACTCGTATATGACTGTTGTTTCGTCGTTTTCGCATTTTACCTAGGGAGTTTGCAAACTAACTAGGGACTTTGCAAACTCCCTAGGGAGTTTGCAAACTACCTGTTCGACCAGGTACTTTGCAAACTACCTAGGGAGTTTGCAAACTACCTGATCGTTCAGGGAGTTTGCAAAATCCCTAGGTAGTTTGCAAACTAACTGATTTCCCATACTCCCTGTAACATATATATGTTACAGGGAGTATGGGAAATCAGTTAGTTTGCAAACTACCTAGGGAGTTTGCAAACTCCCTGAACGATCAGGTAGTTTGCAAACTCCCTATGTAGTTTGCAAAGTACCTGGTCGAACAGGTAGTTTGCAAACTCCCTAGGTAGTTTGCAAAGTCCCTAGTTAGTTTGCAAACTCCCTAGGGTTGTTGCAAACTACCTAGGTAAAATGCGAAAACGAAGAAACAACAACCATATACGAGTACATATGTAGATAAGCCGCGATGAATTGGTTCAGAGCTCAGAATGAAGCTTGGCAGCAATGGTCCATAACGAGACGATGCATGGTGTTTTGATGATGCTCTTTCGCAGCTTACTATTTATTTTTGTCTTGCTCGCAAATATTACCTTACAGATTAATGTCTGCCTTTTTTTCTTGTAGTCGACAACATGTTACGCTGCCATCCACTTCCTTTCCTTGGACGTCAGCGGCCTCGCCTCCACCGGTCTGGCGTCCATCAGAAAGCGGATGACGTCGCCATGTTCGGCGTCTTCCACGACTCGAGTTATTGTCGCTCAACGCTTCCTCCCACTCCCGGAACCTCTGATCGAACAGTTCGCGAGACATCCCCACAGAACCCAGAGGTCGAAAAACTGCCCATCCCTCCAACCAGTGTTGGAGCAAATAATTGAACGAATATCAATGCAAACGGAAAATAATCGATCACTAATGATCAAACACATATTATTTTAAAAGATAAGCAAGTAATAGCCTTTGGCTCATTGTATAATAGACAAAAGAAATGGAAAAGAATATATGTGCGATATTTCGTGTCCGACACTTTTTCATGCACGCTGGCAGGAAGAGATAGAAAGCAAAAAAAAAATAGTAGTAGTCGTGTGCCAGGGAATGCTGAAGACGTAGGGGAAAAAGTAAAACTCAGACCCCGATTTAGCGACACTCCCACAAGACAAGCTCCAACAGCGGGTCCCGTAACAGAGCACTCCATCAAATAATTCAAACACAAGGTGATGAAAGTGTATAAAAATCATAGGCCATCTACAAAACCCAACCACTCAACGAAAGACATTACCAATTTGAAAACTATTCAAGAAGACAAATCCATCATAGTGAAAAAATCCGATAAGTGTAAGGGGCTCGTAATCATGTCACGGGATGACTATATAGAGAAAGCAGAAAAAGTTGTAGGTGAGTATGAGTCAGTAAAGTGCAACCCCTCAGGTGCTCTGGACAAAACCACCTCCACTATTATACAGAAAACAATGAATGAAAAATTCTCTGATACCTTCATAGACGCCATAAAACCAGCAGAATCCCGTACCGCCGAGCTTTACGGATTGCCCAAGACACACAAACCAGGAATCCCATTAAGGCCCATAGTGTCGGCGTGCGGAGACCCGCTGGACAAGCTCTCCTGGGTCTTAGAGCGCATCATCACCCAGCTGTTGATATTTGTACCAGCCCATCTGAAAAACACGTATGAATATCTTGAACGGCTGAACAGCACATTCCCGAACTTTCGCTTTCCTCCGGGCACCATCGCGTTTACTGTCGACGTGAACAACTTATACGGTAATATACCTACAGCGGAGGCGATAGAAGCTACCATCAAAATGATTCAACTGCATAGAAACAAAGTAAACCTCTTTGACTTGAGCATAGCTGACATCAAATCATTGTTAGAGCACTGCCTCAAAAACAACTTCGTCAGATTCGGAGCCAAATTCTACAGACAGACCAATGGCATAGCCATGGGCAGTAGAATGGCTCCACCCTTAGCTATATTATTTATGCATTCAGTAGAAACTGCAATGTTATCAGTAAACAGACCACAGCCAGTCATGTACATGCGTTATATAGATGATATATTAGGCATATGGACTCACGGACCAAAGGCTCTTGACGATTATTTTGAATTCATCAACGATTTTCACCCCTCCCTGAAATTCAGCATTGAAAGATCTGATCAATCACCAGAGCAACACATTCCTTTTCTGGATACGTTACTTACCTTAGACGGAGCTGGGAACTTCACAACAGAGCTTTATGTCAAGCCCATGGCCGCTCCTATTATCGTTCACTTCAAGTCAGCACATCCCATGCAAACTAAACGCGCAGTTATCCACTCACAAACCATTCGAGCCCTGCGTTTGGGTTCAAACACGTCAGCAAAGAACAGAGGCATCAAGAAAATAAAAGATATTTTCCTCTCGAATGGATATCCAGAGAAAATGATCACTAACATCCAAAGGAAAACTCGAAACCAAACACAGCACCCACGGACCAAACCCAAAGTAAATTACATATCCCTTCCATACATTGACGAAGACCTATCGAGAAAAATCAACAACATAACAAAGAAATCTGAACTAAATGTCAAAATAGCATGGAAGGGGGGCAAAACACTAGCCAACACGCTCATTAGATCAGGATTGGATCAACCACCATGCCCAAGGGGAAATCGTACAACCTGTCACGCTTGTCAAGCAGGTGCAGTTGGGAAATGTCACCTTAAAAACGTAGTATACCACATCACATGCACATTATGTTCAGCTATCTACATTGGAGAAACACGAAGACGTATCAGAACCAGATTTATGGAACATTTAGGGGACGCTAGACACAAACGACCTGGCACACATTTCGGGGAACACATGAGAGATGCTCACCCAGACACTGAGATAACAAACGACATGCTCAAACTCAAACTACTGCACACAAACTTAAAGGATGCAGCACAGATGAAAATCATAGAGTCTTTAGAGATCAGAAACCGTAAACCATCAATAAATAAAAATACCACATCCTGGAAACTGATTGCTCCCATGCAAGTACAGTATAACTCAATGACAAGATAGAGCACGTCTCATCCAGGACAGACCCACCAGTAAAAGTCTTGCCTACCCTGTCTACCCTTTTTGTGTGTCATTTTATTCACCTTCTTGCAGTCCTGTCCAACGTTGTTTTTTACACTTGAAGCTGATGCAGACCGGTCTGGTGCCCGCCGTTCTCCAACGCCGCCTCCTTCCTGCCTGTCTTACTTTTCTTTCTGCCTCTCTCACTCGCGCAATGTGTGTAGAAATTATTTTGGCCTCCCTCACTCATGCAATGTGTTTAGGGAATGTTTTAGGGGATATGTGTGTTTTGTGGTGGGCATGCTGGGCATGAGGTATCATTTATGCCCGTATAACTCTGTACTTGTTGGACTTTGAATGATTTTGTCGACATTTCTGAAATTATTATGTAATCCAATGTTTCTTTATCAGAGGAGGGATATTCAACTGTGCTCGTTTTGTGTGTTTGCTTGTCAACAAAAATATTTTTTAAACATCAGTGCATGAAAAAGTGTCGGACACGAAATATCGCACATATATTCTTTTCCATTTCTTTTGTCTATTATACAATGAGCCAAAGGCTATTACTTGCTTATCTTTTGATAATAATGGGGCTCATTTTCAAAGAAACCCTCAACATCATTCAACATATTATTTTACCTGCATGACCATTCCTTGCATCCATGTGCAATTTCAAGCTTCAGCCAATGATCCACTGTGAGTACCTTCTAACCTACCCACGGCCTGGCTCATCACTTGCTCCCAGTTGCTTCCATCTTCCTGAAGCAAGTCGGTGTCAAAAAGGCTGCTTTTCCCGTTATCGCGAACGGAATTTCGCCCTTACAGCAGTTGTAGAAGATGGCAGTTTTTTAGAGCGTGCAGTCCGTGGAATAGATGTCGCTGCGGTCAGGCCGCGATATCCAGCGACATCTACGCGCCGAACAGTAAGAACTTAAAAGCACGGGCACGTCATGAACTCTTGCACGCCTTTGTTTCAGCGCATTGAAGCTGTCTGACGCTAACTGTATTGGTGCTCAGTGTCCATGGAAACGCGAGAGGGATTCAAGTTTTTGACCCGTGCTTTAGGCAGTGCAACGAATCATTTTTCTTGTGGAGCAAATTTTAGGTCGGTTGGAGAAAGTCTAACTGTTTTTTCGACCTCTGACAGAACCACAGAGCAACCACAGAACAAAAATTGCGATCACTATGCTGCCTCTTTACACTCCGCTCAGCCTTGATGACCCGCCTGCACAGAGCACCGTCCACCAGCCGTGACCCGACAGCGCCTTTCATCTGTATCCCGCAGGCACACACTGACCTGGCCTGTCAAGCTCAGGGCAGTCGACTGCTGGCTACTAGAATCGGATGGAAGCGGGGCGTTGGGTTGACTAAAGATGACATCCTGATTGCTAACCCGCGCCCCGTGGGGGGGGGGGGCGAAATGGCCCCCTGTCCTTTTCCGTCAATATCTCCTCTGCAGATATCGCCACCAAACTTTCATGACTTCTCCGGGCATCAATTTTACATATTGTGACCAAGATGTTTCCAGAGGCTTTGATAGGTTGGCCACAAATGGCGTCAGAATGACGTAATGTTCTGCCATTTTCGACCGAAAAAAGAGCTTCGCGAGAAGAGGTGTAAGACCTACAGCTTTGAAGATACATAAAAATGATCAAGAAATAAAAGGTGTGAAATCGACAGAGCTACAAAACTGTTTTCTCAGATTTTTTAAATTCTTGATTTTTGACAAAAAAAAATGAAAAATGAAATTGGATAGGTATAATACCCAAAAAGCAAAAAAGTTTTTTGAGTTTCGAAAAACGGAAAATATGATAGCACTTAACGTCTTCTATCTACCTAACAAATTTCAGATGGATATCTCTTTTTTGGCCAAGTTATAGCGAAAAACTGTTCAAAAATGATGACGTAAAATTTTCAAACTCACTTTTTGGCAATTCTACATAGACCACTTACCTAGGTCAAACAAAGACCACCATTTGACTCACCGTGACGAGCTGCATCGAATCGATACCCATTTTATGCAAAAATATCAACTTTAAAAATTGACCTTGTAATTTGACCTGACCTTCACCAGAACGTAACCTAAGCTGTCCCCAAAGGCTGCTTGACCCACATAATCGCATGTAATGTAAAATGGACCATAAAACATGTATCACACGACACTTTCATATTGTGACCCCAGTGACCTGATTTCTGCTCTGTGACCTGACCTGGTATCATTTTTCTGTATCTTCAAAGCTGTTGGCCTGACAGCTCTTTTCACGAAGCTCTTTTTTGGTCGAAAATGGCAGAACATGACGTCATTCTGACGTCATTTGTGGCCAACCTATCATAGCCTCTGGAAAATTATTTAGTCACAAATCACAATGTGTGCCCGGGGATAGTCCTGAAAGTTTGGTGGCGATATCTGTAGCCGTTTAGGAGATATTGACGGAAAAGGACAGGGGGCCGTTTCGGCCCCGCCCCCCCCCCCCCTCTACGGGGCGCGGGTTAGCAATCAGGATGTCATCTGTAGTCAACCCAACGCCCCGCTTCCATCCGATCCTAGTAGCCAGCAGTCGACTGCCCTGAGCTTGACAGGTCAGGTCAGTGTGTGCCTGCGGATACGGATGAAAGGCGCTGTCGGGTCACGGCTGGTGGACGGTGCTCAGTGTGCACGCGGGTCATCAGTGCCGAGCGGAGTGTGAAGAGGCAGCATAGTGATCGCAATTTTTGTTCTGTGGTTGCTCTGTGGTTCTGTGGGGATGTCTCGCGGATTGTTCGATCAGAGGTTCCGGAAGTGGGAGGAAGCGTTGAGCGGCAATAACTCGAGTCGTGGAAGACGCCGAACATGGCGACGTCATCCGCTTTCTGATGGACGCCAGACCGGTGGGGGAGAGGCCGCTGACGTCCAAGGAAAGGAGGTGGATGCCGGATGGCAACGTAACATGTTGTCGACTACAAGAAAAAAAGGCAGACATTAATCTGCAAGGTAATATTTGAGAGCAAGACAAACAAAAATAGTAAGCTGCGAAAGAGCGTCATCAAAACACCATGCATCGTCTCGTTATGCACCATTGCTGCCAAGCTTCATTCTGAGCTCTGAACCAATTCATCGCGGCTTATCTACATATGTACTCGTATGTGGCTGTTGTTTCGTCGTTTTCGCATTTTACCTAGGTAGTTTGCAACAACCCTAGGGAGTTTGCAAACTAACTAGGGACTTTGCAAACTACCTAGGTACTTTGCAAACTACCTGTTCGACCAGGTACTTTGCAAACTACCTAGGGAGTTTGCAAACTACCTGATCGTTCAGGGAGTTTGCAAACTCCCTAGGTAGTTTGCAAACTAACTGATTTCTCATACTCCCTGTAACATATGTTATATATTGGAAGGAGCGCGCAGTCTCCCATTCGCGATCGACAAGCATCTCAACCCGACAGAGACTACCGAGAAGAACACCATCAACTTGTTCTACAAAAACCAGATGACACCAGGCCACAAAAGTGATGAGGCTGCGCTGAAGAAGATCATCAGCCGTAATTGTAAGCCAGTAGAAGCCACAAGCGGCCACAAGCCAGCTGAAGCTGAACATCTACTACCAAAGTCCCACTGTATCTTCTCTCATCATGAAGAACAATCTTACCAAAGACGAAACGTCGCTGAAACGTAGTATACCGCTACCATTGTCGAATGGGAGACTGCGCGCTCCTTCCAAACAGCGGGTACATCGGCTGCACAACCACGACGCTCTCAAGACGACTGACAATGCACCTGCAGAACGGAACGCCTCAAGTTCACACCCAGACCAGGCACAGCACGGCACTGACGCGAAAAGTAATCGTCGCGAACACCACCATCTTGCACAGGGCGCCACACAGGAGACGCCTCCTGGCGCTCGAGGCGCTTTACATCAGAGAAGAGGACCCCACCATGAACAGACAGTTAAATTCTAGGGGTACGCTTCAACCGTACGAAGGGCCCCGATTGTGTTAAATAGGCCGTCCTCCGACAGCCAGCGTTACCGCTGGCGTCTCGCTGGTTTCCCCAGATTCTCACGAAAATTTCCCTATTTTAAAAATCATTTCCCTAGATGCGGTTATTTTCATGGAATTTGACGTATGTACTTTCCTCATTTCGTGTTATAGTAGCTGCGTCCCAAAACAGCAATTAACTGCATTACAGAGTTGGCCTACGTTACGTTATTTTGAAGTTTTCGGTAACCCGTAGCTGTCAGTACCGTTCCGTAGCGTAATTGGGATGTTTCGAAAGCGTAGTACGGAAAATAATAGAATAACGTAGGAACTACGAAATGGATTCCGTAGCAATTACAGGTCAGCTGTATTTGTATAAGGTACATAATATTTTTCAGTTTACTCATATCGTCACCAGACCTCCGGCCGCTTACACGGATGTGAGATGCCTGCTATATGAATACCACTGAGTCTTTCTTCCGGCCGGACCGACACCGAGGATTTCCCACTGGGTCCCCTGTCGGAAGTCCAGCGCATCTAGCGAGTAGCGCGTAGGCACCGCCGCACCGACGATGCTGCAAAGCCGGCGATCATTGTGCGCAGTATTTGGCTTACTGCACCTTTTTAGGCGCAATTTCAAAAATTTAAAGACCAAATTCAAAAAGTTTACATTCAAAATGCACGTGAACGTTTTGAATTTGGTCTTTAACTTTTTGAAATTGCGCCTAAAATGCTGTAGAGACTAACCGTTTCGACTGGGTAGTGGATGATGACATATTGCATAACGTAGTACGATAAAATAATTTGCTGCGTTAATTAACAAATACCGTAATTCAGTAACGTAGCAATATATAACGTATCGTAATTCGGTATCGTAGTTTTGCCCAAAAAAGCAAACGTAGCGTAACGTAGTGCGTAACGTAGCGTAGCGCAGGCCAACTCTGCTGCATTATGTGACGTTAACGTAAGAGATTCTAATGAAATTGCTGACATATAGCAAATTACTATTTGTGGTATAATATAATTGCGTAGTATATCGCAAATTGTAGTGTGTTGCGGGACGCGGGAAACTACCGTATGGGTAGCGGTAGTGCTGGCGTAAGAGACGGGTCGATGGATTATTTTGCACCGTCAGTTTGACCGTAAGGAAGTCATATGCGCTAGACATTGTAAAAATCGCGCCAAAACAAAAACTTTGATGTAAAAAATTAGCCGCTCCCGAAATGTTACATAGCAGAAGCAGTTTGTTTTGAAATAATAGCAAGAGTTATAATTATACATGCATACCTACATATGTAATTCCCTTTATATCTTTAACCCGCGCCCCACTGGGGTCTGTGTATAACACGCCCTACTGGGGGGGCTATTCATAGCCCCCCCTCCTAACTCCGAAACTACTGGGCCGATCGTCAAAATTCAAACGGCGTCTGATAGCCCCGGAAAAACTGTCGAGCGAAACCTAATTTCATTGACCTCGAGGTCACCGATGACGTCACAGGTCAGGTCAAAGTAAAAATTATTAGCACTTTGGCTTGTTCACATTTTGGGCTCTGGCCGCCGTCTTACAAGTCAGATCAGGCTCATTTTTGGTTTCCACACTCGTGAACAGATGCTCTAGATACCTTGAGGGTACCAAACTTGTACTTTGATTTTCAGGTCAGGGTCAGGTCATCACAGGTCACGAAAATATTATATCATGCGTCGGTCACGTGACACATGTTTTATGGTACATTTAGGCCATAGATTTCTAATTTGATGTCGTCTATGTCATTCGAGGTCATTTTGAGTCGAATTTAGCTTAGGTCAGGTCACTTTCAGGTCAAAAAAGGTCAAATTTTGAAGTTAAAATTTTTCAACAAAAAAGGTGTCTATTGGATGCAGTTTGAGCTCAGGAACACGATGGTGCCATTTATATTGGTGTACGATGCCAAATACGTACTGAAAAATTGATTTGAAAAATTAATAATTGTGAATTTTTTGCAATAATGCGTATAACTTGGCCATTTTTGAAGATATTTAGCTAAAACTTGCTAGAGTTAGTCATAATCATGCGTTCTGTCACATATATTCCGGTTTTTGCGAAAAGTCAAAAACCTTTTGAAAAAAATATAAAAATATAAATTTTGAATATTATTATATAAAATTTTCCGAATTTTCAAAATTTTGAAAATCCGAGATAGCAGTTTGATAGCGCGATCAATTCTGAGTTCTTTCATGCAAAGAAATTGGATCTAGCTTAAAAACTGAGCTCTTGGGAGCGATTGCCGTGGTTCAATGTTTTGCGTCGAAATCGGACGAACATGACGTCACTCTGACGTCATTTCCGGCCGACCTATGGTAGCTACGAAATTCAAATTTTGACACAAGGTGTCAAATTGATGCAGCCGAAGGTACTGAAAGTTTGGCGTCGATCCGTCAAGCGGTTTGGAAGTTATTGCAGAAAAACGGGAGGGGGGCTATAAATAGCCCCCCCCCAGTGGGGCGCGGGTTAAAACGAGAGCATCAAAGCTGAATTATGTGAAAAATGTTCTCATATTTATTTGTTATGACATGCGGAAGAATAATTCATGACAACAATGATTTCGATTGTTAAAACAAAACAATTTTTCAGGTTTATGGCATTTCCCTATATTTCGTGTGAAATCCATATATCCCTAGATCTTCGCTGATTTCCATAGAAAAGGGAAATTTCCCTAGCAGCGGTAACCCTGCCGACAGCAATTTGCCCCTTTTCGTCCCCTTCACTCTCGCTCTTTCTCGTCACTGTAATCATGTATGTAATATGTACAATGTAGTGTAATTTCGACTGTACGTTTATCATCTGTCATGTTATATGGTGTTCTAAATGAATCTGTATATAACCTCGCGTTGTGTATTATCTTAACATCTTAACGATATTTCTTAAAAAGTGATACTTTACTTAATTCTTAATGCTACTTCAAAACTCCACGGTTGCTCGGTTCCAACAACTTTTATTGCTCTTCTCGTATTTTCACTGCGCGAGATATGCACCTCGCGCCATGCCTGCTACTCATCCTCGTCTACATCTCCCCCCCCCCCTCTTTGGACTGACCTGTCAATCCAACACATAACTAACTCAGAGACCACCTCCTATGGTAGTGGTTCATCGACACTGAGTTTGACCAGTTTGACTACTGGTCTCGTGACTGTTTTGCCCTTCAGCTTGACTGAGACCACTCTGACATGACCGTCAGCACCTGGCATCACCTCCTCCACACGACCCATTGGCCACTTCCCCCGTGGTGCGGTTAGATCGGTCACCAGCACAACGTCACCAGAGGCGATGTCGATCTGAGGCTGAAGCCACTTCTGCTTCTGCTGCAGGGACGGCAGGTACTCCCGCAGCCATCGTCTCCAAAACTCCGTCGACAGCTGCTGGATTCGCTTCCAGCGCTGTCTAAGAGAGACATCCTCACAGCCGCCAGGTGGCACCATCTCGATGTCTGATGGTCCTGTGATGAAGTTGGCAGGCGTCAGTGGAGGCTCGTCATCAGGGTCAGCAGACAGCACCGTCAGCGGTCTGGTGTTCATGAGCGCTTCTGCCTTGCAAAAGGCTGTCTGGAGCTCTTCATCCGACAGATCGGCATGTTCCAGGTTTTTCACCAGCGCTCTTTTCGCCATCTTAACCATGGCTTCGCAGGGTCCATTGAAATGCGGAGCACCGGGCGGTGTGAATGTCCATTTTGTGTGCGACTTCAGGAGCTCCCGCTGTATTTTGTTGTTGTCTAGACGTTCCACAGCCTGCCTCAGCTCTTTGGAAGCTCGAACGAAACTTCTTCCGTTGTCTGATGTTATCTCCGTGGGTCGACCTCGTCTGGCTATAAATCGCATCAGAGCCCTGACGAAACTGGCAGTGTCCATTCCATACGTCATTTCTAGGTGAACGGCTCGTACTTGAAGGCATTGAAGACGCATAAGTATCTCTTCTGACGAGCTTTTCCTCGACCCTGCTTCGTAATGAATGGACCCGCAAAGTCCACTGAGCACTTGTCAAACGCACGGTAAGATGGGCAGACTTGAGAGCTCAGTTTGGGTGCCATCACTTGCGTCTCTGTTTTCTGGCGGAGTTTCTGACATGTCACGCACTGACGAATGCAGGCTTTGATCATTTCCCTTGCCGCAGGAATCCAATATCGTGTTCTCAGTTCAGCCAAGGTGTGCTCTACTCCTACTCCATGTCCTGCATCTTCATGGATTTGTCGGATGATCAGCCTACTGACTGGGTGTTTCTTCGGGAGAAGAATCGGGTGTTTTGCATTGTAGCTGAGGTCTGATCTTTGCAATCTACCTCCGACACGGATCACGCCGAATTCGTCCATGAATGGACTCAGCTGCCTGACTTGGCTCTCACGACATGCTTTTTTGGAGACGAAGTGACCCGTCTGCACCTTCGTCAGCTGCTTCACTTCTATGGGGAAGGACTCTTCCTGAACTTGTTTGACCCAGAATCTTTCAGCTTCTTCTACTTCATCTGGAGTCAGTTCATTCGACTTAGCTCTCTCAAAATCGCTTCCCTTGCTGCTTTCTCTAGACTTGAGTGCGTGTATGAACCGCCATACCCAGGCAGACACTCGGAGAAATCTCGTCCAGCTAGAGTAGTTCTCTGGCTGGAGCCGGAATCCTGATGCAACCGGTGTTGTCACAGCAAATGTTTTCCTCTGTTCCAGCTTGCGAAATTCACTCTTGTCGAACTCTTCCTCGCTGAATTCCTTTCTTTTTGGCCAGCACTGTTCGCCATCTAACAGATATGCCGGTCCATGCCACCACAAGCTGTGGTCCCTTAGTTCTTCCAGACCCAGGCCTCTTGTCGGCGCATCCGCAGGGTTGCTTGATCCTGGAACGTGTTGCCACTGTTCCGGTGCGGTGAACTCTCGGATTTCAGCAACACGGTGCGCTACAAATGGCTGAAAGTGAGCCACTTCGTTCCTGATCCAGCATAAGATATCCATGGAATCCGACCAGAAGTATACTTCCTTCAAGTCCTTTCCAAGTGCCTGGCATACTTTTTTGACCAGGCGCATTCCGAGCAACGCTCCCATGAGTTCCAGTCTCGGAATGGTTTGCTTCTTTGCTTTTGGAGCTACTCTAGCGCGTGCTAGAACGAGATTCGAGACTCGAACGCCATCGTCTTCTGACACCACATACACCGCTGCGGCGTATGCTTGCTCCGAAGCGTCGCTGAATACGTGTACTTGTTGTTCAGGCTGTCCTTGAAATGGGTGGATGCATCGAGGCACAGATATGGTGCCGAGTTCGGCCAGCTCGTAAAACCACTCTGACCACTTCTTTTGCTGGTCTTCGGGTAGGACGTCGTCCCAGCCAGCACCATCACTCCAAGTCAGCTGGAACAGCATCTTCGCTCGTAGCGTGAACGGTGCAAATAAACACAAGGGGTCAAACACCGTCGACATCTCTCTCAGAACATCTCTCTTCGTCCAACTTCCAGACTTTGAACTGCGTTTTGTGGCATCCAGTGAGAGACTGTCATCTCCTGCTGACCACACTACACCTAGTGTCTTCGTTGGGTTTGCTCCTCTGTCTTCGATCCGGTGATGAGAGGTTGGAGCTCTGTCCTGCGCCGGTATCGTTTCCATAACTTCCTGGCTATTTGACTTCCATTTCTTCATCTCCATCCCAGCCTTTTCTAGCATTTCACGAAGCTGAGCTCTAGCTTCAATGGCAGACTCTGCATCCTTGAAGGACGCTATCGCATCATCCATGTAGACATGTTTGCTGACGACTTCTGCAGCTAAAGGAAATTCATCAGCATTCCTCCGTGCATGTTCTTTCAAGACGAACTGTGCCACAAAAGGCGCTGCAGCATTGCCGAAGATCCAGCGTTTGGCTTCATAGACGGTAGGTTCCTCATCTGTCTTCATGTTTCGCCACAATACGCGATGAAACTTCTGGTCTTCAGCCGCCAGTTCTACTTGGAGGAACATCTCACGGACATCCCCAACAAGCGCGACTGGGTGCTGGCGAAATCCGACGAGTTTCGATGAGGTCACTGTACAGTGATGGTCCTGGCAGGAGCTGGGAGTTCAGACTCATTCCTCGGAACTGGGCTGCCGCGTCGTACACAATGCGAATCTTGGTTGATGCCTTGTCTTCACGCATGACTGGGAAGTGAGGAAGAAACCATTCCTTTTTCCCACTGTCCGATCTTTGCTTGGCAGGAACTTTAGTCATGTATCCTTTCCGAACGTAGTCCTCCAAAATCTCGTGATACTTTGATGCTAGATCAACTCCTTAGAAAGCTGAAACTCTGCTTGAGGCTCATGATGAATAAAATTGATATAAGAATAACCAGTAACCTCATAATATAAATCTGAAATAGGAGCCAAAAAGTTATATTTAAGATTATCGAATATTTCGCTCCTGGAGCTTCGTCAGCGATAATTACAGAAAAACATATACGTTTTAAACATGGAACAACAAAGAACACTGCAGAATAAATAGCAAACTCATGCTACACTTCGCAAGGGACCGACATTTTTGGCGAAGTTCGAATAGGTACAATATGAATGCATGTATATAGTGTACGTATTTACAATATACACGTATATAGGTACAATAAACAATAGCTTTACATATAGACATAATCGACTACATGTGCATACATTACACATAATATCATCAATTATTCAATTATTCACATGTGATTGTTATTATGTACACTTCACACTATATGTACCCAGAAAAGTTTGTGACGCATTTACATTTTGAATGATGTTCTCTTTATGATTATACAATATATACATATATATAATATACTACACATATATACAGAGGAAGTATTATACAGATATATACAATGTACAATGCTTACATATATTTACATATATCCATGAGTCATATATCATCTATGTACAAGTGTCACGTACAGTATATGTATGTCTAAGGCTGCAGCCGTGTCAGCGGCCACGAGGTAGTCTGGGTGTTAAGTGTAGGTCTCTGGTCTCTGATGTACATGGACTCTTTTATTTTTCTGTCGGGACCATCCTTGGCGCGAGCCAGAATGCTCAGTTTAAGGTTGTTGCATGTCAGAGGGGTGTGTAGGTGTTGGTTTTGATGAGAGCCAAACGGTGTGTCTATGCGTTTGTTGCGTGCGTCTCCAAGGTGTTCATTGAATCGTTTCCTTATCGAGCGTCTGCTTTCACCGATGTAAAAGGACTGGCCCTCGGGGCACAAAGAACAATCAATCCTGTAGATGGTGTTTTTGAAATGGCACTTCCCTGCAAGCCCTGCACAGCATGTGTTGCAGCGCCTGCCTCCACCTGGGCAGGCAGGAGGACTGAAGGCTGATTTAATCAGCTTCTGGCCGACAGTCTCGCCGCCTTTCCAGGCCACCTGAAAGGCAATTTCACTGCGCCTCACGATGCCTTGCACTATGTGGCACAATTGATCGTCAACGAATGGCAGAACGAGTGGGGTTTTGTAAGAGCCTACATCAGGTAAGAGCCTACAAAACCCCACTCGTTCTGCCATTCGTTGACGATCAATTGTGCCACATAGTGCAAGGCATCGTGAGGCGCAGTGAAATTGCCTTTCAGGTGGCCTGGAAAGGCGGCGAGACTGTCGGCCAGAAGCTGATTAAATCAGCCTTCAGTCCTCCTGCCTGCCCAGGTGGAGGCAGGCGCTGCAACACATGCTGTGCAGGGCTTGCAGGGAAGTGCCATTTCAAAAACACCATCTACAGGATTGATTGTTCTTTGTGCCCCGAGGGCCAGTCCTTTTACATCGGTGAAAGCAGACGCTCGATAAGGAAACGATTCAATGAACACCTTGGAGACGCACGCAACAAACGCATAGACACACCGTTTGGCTCTCATCAAAACCAACACCTACACACCCCTCTGACATGCAACAACCTTAAACTGAGCATTCTGGCTCGCGCCAAGGATGGTCCCGACAGAAAAATAAAAGAGTCCATGTACATCAGAGACCAGAGACCTACACTTAACACCCAGACTACCTCGTGGCCGCTGACACGGCTGCAGCCTTAGACATACATATACTGTACGTGACACTTGTACATAGATGATATATGACTCATGGATATATGTAAATATATGTAAGCATTGTACATTGTATATATCTGTATAATACTTCCTCTGTATATATGTGTAGTATATTATATATATATGTATATATTGTATAATCATAAAGAGAACATCATTCAAAATGTAAATGCGTCACAAACTTTTCTGGGTACATATAGTGTGAAGTGTACATAATAACAATCACATGTGAATAATTGAATAATTGATGATATTATGTGTAATGTATGCACATGTAGTCGATTATGTCTATATGTAAAGCTATTGTTTATTGTACCTATATACGTGTATATTGTAAATACGTACACTATATACATGCATTCATATTGTACCTATTCGAACTTCGCCAAAAATGTCGGTCCCTTGCGAAGTGTAGCATGAGTTTGCTATTTATTCTGCAGTGTTCTTTGTTGTTCCATGTTTAAAACGTATATGTTTTTCTGTAATTATCGCTGACGAAGCTCCAGGAGCGAAATATTCGATAATCTTAAATATAACTTTTTGGCTCCTATTTCAGATTTATATTATGAGGTTACTGGTTATTCTTATATCAATTTTGCTAGATCAACTCCTTGACGACGGAGAGAGTTTTCCAGCCGCACGAGTCGGTGTAGCACAGCTTCGTAGTTGCTGCTCAGCTCTGGTTCCTTCTCGCGCCATGGGACCGCCACTTGATAGCGAGTTCCTGTTTTCTTCAGAGATTCTTCAGCTTTCTTGACTGCCAGCCTCTCTTCACATGATAGCAGGTTGGCTTCAGATGTCTTCACTTCAAGGAGTTCTATGTCCGTCATTGCCTTCATCGCTTGGAGTTCCTCAGAAAGTCGCTTATCCACCAGGTGAGTCCGCAGCGTACGTGCAGTGTTCGTCATGCCCTTCAGCTTTTCCAGCTCATACGACTCACCACTCAGCTCCGCTTCACCGATGCAGCCAAAGGCTGTCCATCCCAGTGGCGTCAACACGGCGACCGGGCTTGTTTTGTCTCCAGAAATCGTCTTGATAGGCACGAAGATCGGCATGGTTTCAGCACTGAGACCAATCAGCAAATCTACGCCATCACCTGCCATCTTGGGGAATGGAACGTTTGTCATGTGAGGCCAGTGCTGCTTGATGTCCTCCCATTTCGAACAAACGGAGGCACCTTCCAGGCTGGGAATTACGTTTACGTCCAGCGACGCCTGAAAGCTACTATGCAGTGATGATATCTCGACAGAGCCTGACATCATGCTGACGTCGTTTCTGCCGCTAACAGTGCCAAGCTCAAAGTGTACTTCTTCGCCTTTCAGGCCCAGTTCATCAGCAGCAGCCTGGCTGAGAAAGCTGGCGTCCGAACATGGATCCAGGAGTGCATTCAGCTTTAGGGAACGATTTTGGCACCGTACGACTACTGGAGCCGTTTGGAACGCGATCTTGCCGTTTTTCTTCTCAGGATCCAAGGATGCGACGTTGAAACTTGTACCAGGGGTGACTCCACTTCCTTCCGAGTTCCCTGGAGTTTCCACGCTGATGTGCTCTTGAGCCGTCCGTGGTATGAATTCTCGTGCTTGATGATTCATCTGCTGGCGACTCCCTTGCACCCGCTTCTCTGTATCTGATTTGGCATGACGTGGCTTTTCGCTCCCATTGGCATGCAAGAGGCTGTGGTGGGTACCTCCGCATCCTTCTATACTGCACCCAGGAAACTTCCGGCAGTTCATCCCTCGGTGTTTTCCAGCTAGGCATCTGAAGCATATTCCTTCACTTTTGCAGAAGCCGTATCGTCTGGCCACATCCCAGCTTTGCAGTTCAGCGCAGCTTTCAGTAGGGTGTTCCGCCTGACACACCCAGCAGCTCGGTCTGCTGGTTGGACGACTCGGCTGTTTCCGGGAAGAAAATGTCTTTTTCTGTCCACGACTCGTTTTGAACGTCGGCACATTTCTCTCCTTGCTTGAAGTAGTGGTTTCCTTTGCCTTTTTCTCCCACATTGCCTCTTCAGCCAACCAATTGGCAAATACTTCAAAACTGTCTTGCCGGCCCACAGTACTGAGCCATCTGTGGTAGTTTTTAATGTAGGAGTGGTGTAACTTTTCCGATACCAGCATGTAGAAAGCTGACACTTCTGACAGGTCACCCTCCGAGCCACTTTCTTTGAGACAGGTGACGAGACTCAGTATTTTGTCAGAGTATTCTTCCAGTCTTTTGGTGTCGTTTTCGTCTATCTTCGGGTAGCTTCGAATTTCGTTCATCTCGCTTCTTACTCGCCTTTCCCATCCACCGTATTTTTTCTCCAGCTCTTCTCTTGCCTTTGTGTATCCTGATTCAGTCAACCGGTAGCGTTCTACTATCCGAAGAGGGTCGCCACTCAAACTATTTTTCAGATACACCATCTTAAGTTCCGCTGAAACGTTAGCGTTGCCCACAAACGCGTCGAAAATCGCACACCAATCACTGTATCCTTTGTGGCCATCAAAGTTGGGCAGTTCGGGTGGCTTGATTCCTTTTATGGCTGTTTCATTTGTTCCATGACGATTCTGACTTTTTTCTCGTTCTTTCCTTCCGTCACTTTTTTCTTGTTCTGCCTCTACACTGGTTTCTGCAGCGGAACTGTTCTTTTCACAATCGATGTTTTCTGTCAATGCTCTTCTAATGTATCTGCTTGTGACATTCACCGACTCTTGAACGCTAGCCTCCACGCTGTGATACATCTCCCACAAGGGCCCCGATTGCACTTCACCACCGTTTGTTTCCTCCCAGATCGCTTCCACCACATCCAGTAGTTCACCGGCCTGTTCTCCGAGTTGGCTAGTAATCGCTTGCAGCTCTGCTACTGATGGGCTTTGGCTTCCAATTAGATCATTTAACTTGCTCTCACTCATACGAATTTCCTTCAGAATCCGTTGTTTTGTTCTCATTTTGCTCTCTGGCTTCTGTCTGTCCATAGCTTCTTCATTCGATGGATTAGCCATTCTGCGCGGCTTTCTCATGTCTGGGTCACATGCACCAGGATGTTCTAAATGAATCTGTATATAACCTCGCGCTGTGTATTATCTTAACATCTTAACGATATTTCTTAAAAAGTGATACTTTACTTAATTCTTAATGCTACTTCAAAACTCCACGGTTGCTCGGTTCCAACAACTTTTATTGCTCTTCTCGTATTTTCACTGCGCGAGATATGCACCTCGCGCCATGCCTGCTACTCATCCTCGTCTACATATGGTATTTTCCGTCTATGATTATTTTTAGAGTCGAAACACCATTATGTTACTGGCACGAGACAGCATTATGAATTCAAATAATGTTATTCAACTTTGTGACCCGATATGACCCTGTTCTTGAAAATGTGTAGAGACATACACGAAACGCGTTGAACTTAAGGTCATGTTTTGGATTTTATTCAACTAATTGATAATGAGTATTGATAATGAGTTTTGGAAATGTCATCTTCGAACATAACACCGACGACCGTAAAACGATAAGAACGATAGAGTCTCTTAGTAAGAAGTTAACGTGTGCCAAAGCTGCGATAACGTTCAACAAACAGTGTGAATTGAATATATATATACATATATATATATATATATATATATATATATATATATATATATATATATATATATATATATATATATATATATATATATATATATATATATATATATATATATATATATATATATATATATAACATGAGTAAATTGCAAAGCGTCATTGGCATGTTTTGCAACATCATGCCTTAGCCTTGGTTAATTCAATACCAACTCACTGCTGTGCACTCCGGTCGCCGCGCGCGTATCGTACCCAGACCCACGTCACATCCACTAACTTTGTACGCCTCGCTGCCCTCAGGTGCGTTTGCGTCCGCCGCCGCCCGTCCAGACTTCACCAGCTGGTGCGACTCGACAAACTCTCCAGGCGCTATAAAACTTCTTGGGCTCCCTAAATCGGCAACTCTCAACGCAACTGACCACTACAAGTGCATCTCCTACATTGGTCATGCTGTCTCGGGTAAATATCGCTCTCCTACTGTCTCCATCCCAGTCAGATATTCCCATCCTAAGCGCCCATCCTTCAATCCTAAATCATATATTCAGTGGTGGAAACTTAACATTTTTTGGGACATCAGCATCCTACTTAACAGAGAGGGGGTAGAACAAAATCCGGGACCCGTTATATATAACCAGAACCTGAAAATCACACATATCAATATAAATAGCATCACATCTTCGTACAGACTTGACGAGCTATCAGACTTCGCTGAGAGCTCTGACATCGACATTCTCACACTTCCTGAAACGAAACTCGACGACACCGTACACCCCAGCCTATATAAATTACACAACTATCACGAACCTTATATTAAAAATCGCTCAAGGCACGGGGGAGGCGTTGCAGTTTATTTCAAATCAACTTAAGCAGCAAAACGGTTACCCGAACTAGAAACTGGTAGCATCGAATGGATCAGAACAAAACTATCATAGTATGTTGCGTAGGTATACATTCCACCAAACTCACCTCAAGAGAAACTAATCGAATTTACTGATTTGCTCGCCGAAAGTGCAATGCTTGAGCGGGTATTCAATCCTTCAGTAATTTTATTACTAGGGGACTTCAACGCTGGCAATATTTATCTCGACGAAAAATCAGAATCACAGTGGAATAACACAATTTG
This sequence comes from Amphibalanus amphitrite, assembly GCF_019059575.1. Lineage (NCBI taxonomy): Eukaryota > Metazoa > Arthropoda > Thecostraca > Balanomorpha > Balanidae > Amphibalanus > Amphibalanus amphitrite. The sequence continues at coordinate 87,567 of NW_024883213.1, forward strand.
ACCAACAATTAGACAACACAACATCTACTCTTCGGCTCACTCAACTAATTGACCAACCAACCAGACCAAACGCCAATACTGCCAACCTAAGAGACTTAAGGTCGCCGTCCACTGCACATTGGCATCCGCCGAAAGTAAGCGTGTAATCGTCGATAAGCGCGTATTTCCGGCGTTTGCTGAAATGACGCCGTCCACTGCACAAAAACATTTGCAGAGATGCTCAAAGCACGTCTCAAAGGACCCGCCGGCCGAGGCCGTATACAATAGAATGGAGAAACACAATCACTGGCTCACCTGCCCGTCCAGTTAGTTCGTACTAACCACGGTGACTATAAATAGTACAAACGAATAGTGTTTTAACCAAGGCTATGGAACTGTTTTAACTATTGACAACAAACCTTCAGTTATAGGAGAATGGTTAGCCGGGTTAGCCGTTTGTTTACATCGGTGACCTTGAAAGATGACGTCAGCGGGTGTCTACCAATCTTCGCCAATATTTATCTTCGAGGATTTTATCCTCTAAGGCAGTTTGATATTAAACTTTTGGGCTCCCTTAGAGCGTAAAAAAGGTTATTTACTGCACAGCAATGTCTTAAAAATCGTCAAAACCTTGACACCCCGTGACGTCATCTGTCTCCTGAGCCCTCCCTACGTGACCTGCCGACTCTGATTTCGCTCAGTTTTCACTGTGAAAAATCTGGGCCTAAGGCACGTGCTCTCTGCTCGGCACCGGCCGCGGCCCAAAATGTCGCAAAGATGCGCCCGCCACGTGCAAACCGCTGAACGCACCCCTTCGAAAAGCTGATACGACAAATGGTTGCATGCGTCCGACTTTGTGCGAAAATTTCACCCCCGTAGCCCGCACCGTCGCCGAGCAATAGCCCGCCAAAGCGAACTGAATCTTGCACGGTCGGCGTCAACAGCGGCAGAAAAAGCTCCCACGATCCAACTTCTCCGCCACTAAATTAAGAGCGTAAAGTAAGCGATGAAAAGATAAACATGCCGAAATGCGTTGTCGGCGGCTGGGCCGTTTCGGCGTCTGTAGATTCTGCTCCTACCATTGCCTCTGTAGTTAATTCTGTCAGTAAGCGCCAGGGGCGGATCCAGGAAAACTCCAAGGGGAGGGTCATGAATCGAAGTGGTGCCCCTACCTATACCCAAAATTAAAAACTCAACGGATTTCGTCCACTTCATTTTGGTGGTGCCCCCATTTTCAGTTTTTTATTTTTATTTTTTATTTTTAGTCAGTATCTTACCTCTTAGCAACAACCACATTTACCAATTGTAAGCAAGTATATATGAATGTGCTATGTGTATATATGCTGTGGACGCTGAGTAATGAGTACTTACCAGGAACGTTATCAGGTAAGCAAATCGTTGTCAGTCCGACGAACTTGACCCTGGCGTCTAAAGGGTCTGTCCTTGACACTTCAGGCTTGTCAGGGGCACCAAAGTTCTTCCAGGGACACCACAAACCTGTCAGGGGCACCTACGGCCTTGTAGGGGCGCCACAGGCCCGCCAGGGGCACCACAGGCCTGCCAGGAAGCAGGGGCACCACAGGTCTAGCAAGTATACACGACAGGCCTGTCAGGGGCACAACGGGCCTGTTGGCCCCATGAGCACCCCTAGGGGCAGGGGCACCACAGTCCTTCCAGGGGCACCGCAGGCCTGTGAGGGGCACCAGCGGCCTAGCAGGGGCACCAGTCAACACAGGCCTGCCAGGGGCACCACAGACCTGCCAGGGGCACCAGAGGCCTGCCAGGAGCACCACCGACCTCGCAGGGGTAACTTGGGCCTGTCAGGGCCCAGGGGCACCACGGGCCTGTCGAGAGGCACTTCAGGCTTTTCAGGGGCACCATAGTCCTCTCAGGGCGCAGAGGTAGCAGGGGCACCAGAGGCCTGCCAGGGGCACTACAGGCCTAGCAAGGGCACCACTGGTCTATCAGGGGCACCACGAGCCTGTCATAGCCAGGCATCTCAGGCTTGTCAAGGCCCAGGGGCACCACAGGTCTGTGAGGGGCACCAGCGACCTAGCAGGGGCACCAGTCAACACAGGTCTGCCAGGGGCGCCACAGACCTGCCAGGGGCACCACAGACCTGCCAGGGGCACCAGAGGCCTGCCAGAGGCACCACCGGCCTCGCAGGGGCACCTTGGGCCTGTCAGGGGCACGACGGGCCTGCCGAGGGGCACTTCAGACTTTTCAGGGGCACCAGTCCTCTCCGGGCGCAGGGGCACCAGAGGCCTGCCAGGGGCACCAGCGGCCTAGCAAGGGCACCAGAGGCCTGCCAGGGGCACCACAGGCCTAACAAGGGCACCACGGGCCTGTCAGGGGCACCTCAGGCTTGTCAGGGCCCAGGGACACCATAGTCCTTCCAAGGGCACCGCAAGCCTGTCAGGGGCACCAGAGGCCTGCCAGGGGCACCACAGGCCTAGCAAGGGCACCTCTGGCCTGTCAGGGGCACCTCAGGCTTGTCAGGGCCCAGGGGCACCACAGTCCTTCCAGGGGCATTACAAGCCTGTCAGGGGCACCAGAGGCCTAGCAAGGGCACCACAGGCCTGCCATGGACACCACAGGCCTGCCAGGGGCACCACCGGCCTTGCAGGGGCGCCTCAGGCCTGTCAGGGGCACCACGTGCCTGCCGGGGACACTTCAGGCTTGTCAGGGGCGTTACAGTCCTGTCAGGGCCCAGGGGCACCAGGCCCGTGGTGTCCCTGCTAGGCCTGTGGTGCCCCTGGCGGTCCTGTGGTGCCCCTGTCAGGACTGTGATACCCCTGATAGGCCGGTGGTGCCCCTGGAAGGTCTTTGGGCCCCCGGGCCTCAAGGGGGGGGGGGCCATGACCCATGTGACCCCCCCCCCTTGGATCCGCCCCTGGTAAGCGCTTATTTTCGGCGGACAAAAGTGCAGTGGACGGCGACCTTTAGTTTACGTATCTGACCTTGATCTAGTGACTGACAAAGGCATAGCCTCTCCCTTCTCTCAACTTGACCACTACCCAGTTTATTTAACTATTAACATCGGAAAACCAACAACGAACTGGCTCATCTGGCTCATCGACTGGCTCACGACTGGCTCATCTGAATGTTCGATCGCTTGTACCTTCATTGGACGACGTCAACATTTTGCTTGAAGATAACGATATAGATATTCTGTGCATTACTGAAACATGGTTGCAGCCGGATCTGGATTCTCGGTTCCTTATCTTCCCGGGCTATAAAATAGTCAGGGCGGACCGCCCAGCACGTGATGGTTCAAATGTGAGAGGCGGTGGGATCTGTATTCTTTACAAGTCACACTTGCGCGTAGAACGGCTGGATGTTCCATCAGCAGGCTCATCACTTGAGAGTATGTGGGTGAGTCTTGGCGGCAGACGGACATCGGTGGTTGGTGCTGCTTGATAAAGGTAACATATGTATGTACCTTGCTGGTCTCTAAGGACTCCACAGGGCTCCCGAAGGCACCGCAGACCTCTTGAGAGCCCCTTGTCGGTCTCTGAGAGCCCCTGTCGGCCTGTAAAGGGTTCGAGCCAGCAGCTCTAAGGGTCCCACACCCGACTGTGACGACCCCACACTGCAGTGTCTCTGAGGGTCCACAACGGCAACTGTGAGGACCCTCACCGGCGCCTCTGAGGGCCCACAGCGGCACCTCTGGGGGCCCCGCACCAATGCCTCTGAGAGCCTCACACCGGTACCTGTGAGGGCCCACACCAGTGCCTCCAAAGGCTTCATAACCGGCGGCCCTGAGGGCCCTACACGGGTGATTTTGAGGGGTCTACCGAAGGCACCACACAATCCCTTAGTCTCGCTGAGCTTCTATCCCAATCCCATACCGGCTTCTATCCCAATTCCGGCTCAACTAATTAGCAGCAACGCACCGGTGGTTAGGTTGACCCCATGGGTCAGCAGCGCCGCACCGGTGCAGGGGACCAGCGCCATCGGGGCGGCAGTCGGCCATGCGCACTCAATGGTTAGCGCTCAGCACCGGCGGCTAGCGCAGCCCGGTATGTTATCGGCCGTGAGCTGCTCCAAAACGGCTGCAGTAACTGGTCGATATAGGTCGTAGTAAGCAAATGCAGAGATGCAGGTGGATTGATGTTACACAAAAGCTTCCCGGTCATCAATTTGATGACCGGGAAGCTTTTGTGTTTTACGAGGGTGAAGGTTCGAAGTCGGCTGCTAAGTGGTGAGCGGATTTTATCAGATGCCGGTTCTCTATGACCTTTGTCCGGGTCCTAGTACCCTGATGCACTCTTGGAGAGCCGAATCACAGCAAAACTCCATCCACGATTCAGCGACTGTATCTATACGGCTTACGCTTTTCTGAAAACGTCTGCGTTTGGCCTTTACTGGCCCGGCCGGCCCCGATTGGCGGTCCACCAGTGACGTCACCGGTAGTGTTAAGCTGATTGGCGAATAATACATGGGAAGAACCGGGACGACATCCCCCTGGCCCACCCGCGGCAGCCGCACCGGCACCTCACGGGCGGGACCCAGTGCAGCCACCTCCGCGGCTACCCGCGGGCCGACGCCGACAAAATAATCGTTAATGGCGTCAGGGGTGACAGCTGGAAGCACACCCCGGTTTGGTCGCCCATCGGTAATGAGGTGACGCATGTGTCGCCAGAGGGAGCTTTTGAATTTCAGGGGGTGCTCGAGCACCCCCAAAACCCCTAATTCTCCACCCCTGAGGTAAAAAGGGGAAAAGACAGCCTTATTGCTCAGTCGGCAGGCGTCAAGCAGCGTCATCTATGAAAACCTAACTAGAGCTTACACGTCTGCCGCCAGAGGCAAGCTAGTCTCCCAGTAGGAGCCTAGTTCGTCCAATACATATAATTTTTTAAGAAGGGAGCGTGTTTATGGAGTCAGAAGTACAATTACTCAAAACGCCACCGGCTGTGTATTTCACGTCGGGTCTGAGTAGATTTACACACCAACCGCTACCTGCTTATTTCACGTCAACTCTCGGTTCTGAGTAGCTTTACACCCGGCTTTGCATGGGATTAAATGACGTCCGACTGGAGTAATTATAAGCTCAGGGGCAAATGCGACCAAAATCACGTCAGATCGAAGTAGATTTACTCAAGCGGCTTGACGTGCCAAAATCGCGTCCAGCCTGTGACGTAATGGAGGCTGCGCATGCGCACAAAGTTCCGCGCGAAGTTGAACAAAGAAAGGGTTTGGTCGGCCGCGACACAAGGGGTGTGCGCCGGTCTTCCCGCGTCCGTTCTGGCTGGGGACCGGTTGGCGGGCTGGAGGGGTCTGTCGTGAATCTGGAGTGCTGAGGGTGAGCAATTTGCTGAAAGCATATTTTTTGTAGACAATGGTTAATGTAGTACACAAATGATGCTTGAATACTTAGCTTAAGTACCTACTTACCTCCACTTTGATTTGATCAATGTAGAATTAATTGCAGGCTGTTTTAGTTTGCTTGATTGACTCAAGGGAGGCTGAGGCTATGTTACAAAAGTTGTGTAAATTGTTTGCTATATTTGCTATGCTATTTTCTAATGCTTTTTGTGTGAGCTAGCAGTTTTCTTTGTGGCCCAGTTGATTGGATAGCTTTCTCTTAAAATAGCATTATCCAGGCGGCTCCGTGTTTACACTGTGACGTCAGCATGGCCTGTGCGTAATTTCTTGTGATGCCACCTGGTACTCATCTTTGCATTACCCAGCTAGTTTGTGGTCTCATCTGAGCTCCAGATCATTTCATCCTAAGTCGATATTTGTGGAACAATTGATTAAAATTATTACTGCTAAATCAAAACCCTGTGTCATGAGTGACATGCTGCCAGTACCTACTAGGACTAGGTACTGTTACAGTACCTAGTCCTAGTTGGATTGGAGCACCCCTTGTGTGGCACCTTCAATGTGTGATGCTACCCGATGCTAGCAGGCTCTTTTTTAGCAGTTTCTATGGAAACGTAAAACAAAATTGGCAATTCTGCTTTAGTTTCCATGGAACCTTAGTGCCAATACCTGGGTACCTGGGTAGTTGAAAGCAAGAAATAACGACGAGGAGAAGGTCCTGTAAAAGTCGCAGCGATTGCATTGAGCATTAAATGACGACAATATTTTTACCCCCACCGCCTCAGGCGATCACGTGCCGTCACCCATCTGTGCGATACTGCTTTTGCGTTAAAACGGCTGATCCGTGTTTGAGATAAAATTCGACTATTTTGGTTTTTTGTTCAGTATTTAACGGCTTCATAACTAACAGAGCGCTCGTGCCACACAACATAATTTCCATGAACCTCGCTTTCGATTGACATTAAAATTTTACATGTTGCGCGCATATTTTTCTTTATACTTCTAATTTAAATGTGGTACTTTTTCTGGGACACCCGGTATATTACTGAACGCCTCTGGGAAAGAAAAATGGAAACCGTGAAGTCTAAGGTTTCAATTTTTCTTCCAGAGCATGCTCATTAAGATTATATATTCCCCACCGGGGCTGGGAAAATGCGTTTTATTCAACGAGGTTTTTGTGCGGGGGACCGAGTGCCGGTAGGCACGAGGTCCGTAGCAAAAAACCGAGGTGAATAAAACTGCATTTTCACAGCCCAAGGTTGGGAAGAGATTTACCACATGCCGTACCAAGATACCTATAAGAAACAGGTAGGTCCGATGTTTTGAGTAAAGCCCACGTAAAGCCCTGGTGACGTCACTGACATTTCTTAAATGGAGAATTTCGCCCATAAGAAAAATATTTTACATACGAAAATTTGTATTTCATTCGAAAAAAATACATTCCATCAATTTCATCATGAAACTTATATAATTTAATCAAAAAACTTGAAATCCTTTGAGTGCTTGTCCCAACCCCTGCTATACCTTTGGTCACGTGACTTCCATGATAAACTTTGCGTTTTGCAATGTTATGACTTAAACAGAAGCAATAAATGTTACAAGCGTATTATTTATGATGTTTTAGGCAGCAATCGTGTAATAACATCCTTGAATTATATACATTTTGCTTAAAAGAGGTCACGTGATGTTACCAGATTGTGCTCGGACAGCATCTTCTTGAACTTCGATTTTGAGTACTTTTTACCTTCATTGAGTCCTAATAACGGACGTTTTTAGTTATAAAATGAAGCAATGAATCTATTGAGGGCAAAATTTAATCATTTTTGCACTTTCAAGCCGGGCTATCCTGGCATGAAATTCGGCCTGTTTGTGTGTGAAGCCTATGGTGAAGGGAAACTTCACGCCCGGCTGACGTCACAGACCTCGGCTACCAAATCGTGTCCGGTGGGGGTCGTGCCGTACCGTCGTAGCAGTTTATATTATATTTGTAATTTTTCTTGTGGGGCTGCGTTAAGAATGAAAGATGAAATGTCATACTTTTCCCTTATTTTGGGGTTGAAAAAAGCTGAGGATGAAGATGGTGAAGCGCCAGAAGTTAGGACAAAGAAGTATAGTATATGAAGTCCAGCAGGAGTGAGGAAACCGTGAGGAAAACTGAGGGCTGTTCGGGTCCCTGCAGCATAGATCTGTGCTGCGTGCGTCATACTTGGGTGATGTCAACCGCCTGGCTCCGCCCACTCTCCGCCGGCACGCCGCGGCCGAGCGTCGCTGCAGCCTATTTCAAACGCGGCGAACCGTTGCGCGGATGGACTGGTGATTTTCGCTCAAATAACGTTTAAATTGCGTTCAAATGTGGTTAATAGCAATGTGCCACCGAAAAGAGTGATCATGATACCCAAAAAACAGCATACAAACCACTTACAACAAGAAATATCGGACGGTAAACTTTAATCCGCGCCACTTTCGCCTCCTGCAGCACCGAATTTCGTGCTGCAGGAAAACGAAGCATGCTTCAGTAGGTGACGTCACACAGGCAGTGACGCAGTGGTGTGGGCGGGACTAACGGGCGACGAAGTCCTCACTGCGCATGCGTGCTGCAGCATATTTCATTTTGGCTGCGCAGCCGAACAGCCCTCTGAAAATTGAGTGAAACGCTGAATCAAACGCGTCTTGAATGCTAGCTGGATCAATAAGTTAGAACAAAGAAGTATATGGAGTCCAGTGCAGGAGTGAGGAAACCGTGAGGAAAACTGAATATTGGGTGAAACGCGTGTCTTAGATCCCAGCTGGAACAATATCAAATGTTTCATTGTGGCTCGTTAAGATGCTTCGCGCATTTAAAGTGCTCGTTTTTTTTTGCGTGCAGTATGTTGTAATAATGAGTACTCTGACCATGTTCTGCAGCAATAAATACATTGGCATTAGAACGATACCTACCCTTGTTTAGTTGAATTACGTTGACAGCAAAAGTAAGTGAAAACGACGTCACTGAATTTTGCTCACTTCTGCTGTTGCTGTTAGTGAACACACAATCCGTAAATATCTTCTTTTGAATTGGTTCTTCCACTCAGAATATTCAGTAAAACTTTGTCTGGGAAAATCAAAAAGCCCTAGGGCCGAATCGTTTCCCAAATACCTTCAACATTAGCCGAGGCGGGCCGAAGCCATTTCCCAAATGCACGTGCTAATGTTAAAGGGATATCTCGGCATGTGGTAAATCTCCTATGTGTCGTTTCGCTATTTATTTACAAACTCACAGTTTTATTAGTTACATCACCCTCTTTAAAGGGACTGTCCCACCTTCAAAAAAGTACCATTTAGGATTCAAAAATGTTACTAATGATATTTTGACGAATTCTGCAAGTTTTTACGCGTTTTCATTGTATACTTTTTGAGATATTGCGACTTTTATATTTCATCGTGACGTCATTTAGATCGGATCTGTGACGTAATGAAGGATTTACTTCATGTCAATGTGGGGGAAATTTGGCAGCAAATATAGGTATTTGCTCTCAAATATGACGCGGCTCATACAATAACAAGTGTCTCTGATTAGCTTATTCGTAAATCAAGTGAAACTTCACATGCGTGACAGGCGTTCAAAATGCAAATGACGTCATCAAATGACCGTTAATAGTTAAGAGATAGGGCCTTAGCTAAGGCCCACTTTTCAAATGAAGGGAACGAATTTCTTTAACACCACGAAACTGAGGATATTGCGACCAGGATATATAGTGGTTTCTGAACCTGGCCGCCAACTTGGCTATCTCAACTCAGAACTAATGCAAAGGTGGGACAGTCCCTTTAAAGTATTTTATCATAAAATCACCAGAACTGTAGGTCATCAACCCGTGCCGGAAAACAGTTCAGGGAAGATCACGTGCAATGTTTCCTGCACGGCTAGGATAATGCTAAAGGGATACCTCGGCGTATAGGAAAACGCCAGTCCGGGCGAGGGTTAACCCGCGCCCTGATGGGGGGCCATTTTGGCCCCCCTGTGGTTTTTCTTAAATAGCGAGAAAACGGCGGCGCGCAGCGCCGCTAAATTTTAAGTACCTTCCCGGACATCAATTTGACAACTTCACACAAAATTTCAAGTCACAGGTCACCTTGGGTCAGGAGTTATTGAGGTCAAACTGAGGTCATGTCCGAGTAAAAATGAGCAAAAAACATGACATCTTGAAACGCTCACCAAATCTACAGTTTACAAGCAATTTTAAAGTTCGTTATGTGGTTGTGTAGAGAAAAGACGGCGCTACAAAACTGCTAACTCGGATTTTCAAAATTCTGGGTTTTGGACCCCAAAAAATAAAGAAAATGATTTAAAAAAAAACTCAAAAAATTCCAAAAATGTTCCGAATTTCGAAAAAAAAACAGGAATATATGTGATAGGTCCTGCGCTCTTCAATATACATACCGAATTTTAGATCGATACCTCCTTTTTTGGCCAAGTTATAGCGAAAAAAACTGTTCAAAATTGATTACGTCAGCTTTTCGAACTCAATTTTTAGCAATTCTAGACCACGTAGCGCAAAACAAAGACCACCATTGAACTCCCCGTGACGAGCTGCATCGAATCGAGGCCCATTTTATGCAAAAAAATCAACTTTGAAATTTGACCTAATTTGACCTGACCTTGACCTGAACTTCACCAAAACATAATCTCAACTGACCCCAAGGGCTGCCTGTCCCACATAATCGCATTTGGCATATAAAATGTACCATAAAGCATGCATCACATGATGTTTTTATATTGTGACCCTCAGTGACCTGACCTCTGTGACCTGACCTGGTATCAGTAGCCTAAAATAGCAAAATATGTGTTTGACGGACATTTCCCCATCGATGATTTTCAATGAAATGCATTTTACTCGGTTTTACAACGCATTTCTTGAAATGCCCGTAAACGGATAAAACTCGACCTTTGACCTGACCTGTGACGTCATCGGTTTGACCTAGGTCAATGAAATTGGGTCACAAGGTAGATCCTTGATGGGGCTATCCAACGCCGTTTGCCGCTTGTCGCTATGTTGCGTGGTTCTCGAGATCTTAGGGGGGGGGAGCCAAAATGCCCCCCCCCCCATCAGACCGCGTTGCTCGGCAGACCCCATCAGGGCGCGGGTTAAAGTTCATCTGCTCGGGACGTTGTGTCAATAGCACGTTCAACAATGGCTGGACGCTAATGAGGACACCTGTCAGCACCAGAACATCAGGGTAGCACCCAACGGTTACTGACAAAAGCCAGATCTACATCGGAGATCTATTGCATCAGCAGAGCTGAGAGCATCGCGACACGAGCCAACTGAACAAAAATATTGTTGCAGACTTTGGACAAGAGTAAAGCTCCTACTAGTATTATCATCATCAACCAGTTTATTAAGCATATATACAGGGTGTCCCAGAAGTCTTGAAGCTTTTTTATTTTTGTCGTGTGACCTTGCTATGCCACCGATTAAGGCGAATCATGCCTCAAACGAAAGAGAATGAACTGAAATTTTGTATTTTCATGCGTAGAGCACCACTTTAGTCAGGTGGCCCCCGTTGTGAGTCGCACAAGAACGAGCGCGAGAGATCACGTCTTTCGCTGCCGCCAAGATCTCTTGGTTTGCGAAACACCGGTGTCGCCATGCCCGTTTCTTGTCAGCTTCAGAGTCTTATTCCCTGAAGCGAGCGACATAATATTAGCGACATTTATTTGCGACGGGGTGATATTTGTTTTAGCACCATAATAATGCGACGAATCAAAGGATTACAACGGGCTGTTGCTTAGCGCGCTCAAGCAGCTGAGTCTTATTTTCGTAATGGATGCGTGCAAACATTTCAGGAGACTTTCTGATCAGTAAATCATTATGTTGCTATACTCTGTTCCGTTTCAAGTTTGCAGCCGAAGTGCCCTGCTGAAGGCAGTGCGTGATTTCTGTATATACAGCTCTTGCTTGAGCGGAGGAGCGATCTGCCGAAGAAACTCCGACTGCAAGCTTGATATGGAACAGACTATAATGTTTTCTCGGAGATCCAATGCTCTGTTTCCTGGCTCGCTTCATGAAATAAGGCTCTGAAGCTGACCAGAAACGGGCATGGCGACACCGGTGTTTCGCAAACCGGGAGATCTTGGCGGCAGCGAAGAACGTGATCTCTCGTGCTCAATCTTGTGCGACTCACAACGGGGGCCACCTGACTTTGGTGGTGCTCTAGGCATGAAAATACAAAACTTCAGTTCATTCTCTTTCGTTTGAGGCGTCATTTGCCTTAACCCGCGCCCTGCTGGGGGGGGGGGGTGTTTGAACACCCCCCCTTGTGGTTTTTCGCGAATATCTCAAAAACGGCGGCGCGGAGCGCCGCCGTTTTTGGTACACCTTATCATACATCAATTCTACACATGTTGTGAAAATTTCAGACCAAGGTCATTCAAGGTCAGGTCACCAGGTCACTTGAAGTGACCTCACCTCATAAAAAGTTTCAATGTCTGTCATAGCTACACCGAGTGACCGATCGCTTTGAAACTTTCAGCGATTGCCAAGAGCAATAGCATGTACAAAATGTATATCTCAGAATTTTGATATCGATGACCTAAGGTCAGGTCAATTTTGCGACCTTCCCATTATAAGTCAATGGGAGAAAATTGAAATGCGCCTCTTTTGGACGAAAGACATTATAAACACTCCCAAACACCGAATTACAAGTGGTTTAGACACACTGAACATGAAAATGGTGTCCGTGACCCTTGTTTGTGCCCTGAGGTCATCTTAGGTCACGAATGGTATCTAACAGTTTTTCGCAAATAACTTTTGATAGAGGCATGCTAGAGCGATGAAAACGCCTTATATGTGTTCAGCTCGACGATACGGATCGACTGATATGCAACATGACCCTTTCCGGTCAGGTCATGACCTTGACCTGAGGTCAAATTTTCAAGTTGACCTTTCAAGGTCAAGTTATAGTTCATTCGATGCGTCTTGACGAGAGCAACACGATGCCGGTAAAAGTAAGCTCGTACAAGGCTTGGGTCAAAAGTTATTGCAGAAAAACTGTTTCCGAAAAATCGGCTATTTTTACAGTTTTTGCCCCCTGCAGGCAAAACCGTTGACGTTAGGTCAAATCTGAGAGAATTACTCAGAAAGGGCGTTAATAGGGCTATCGAATGCACTTTTCCGCGGCCCTGTAGCTCTATTGGTTCCCGAGTTATGCGTTAGCTTCTTGGAAATTTTCGACATTCGACCTGGAAATCGGCGAAATTTTGCCTTCAATGACCTCTGGTGACCTGACCTTTGACCTGACCAAAAAATTGACCGAAGTGTTTTCGTCATTATTTTTTACGCTCTTTCGAACGCCGCCTTCCGCGTATCGCTACGTGGCCCAGGAGCCGAGTTACAAGGGGGGTGTTCAAACACCCCCCCCCCCCAGCAGGGTGTGGAAATCCAGGACCCCCAGCCGGGCGCGGGTTAATCAGTGGCATAACAAGGTCACACGACAAAAATAAAAAAGCTTCAAGACTTCTGGGACACCCTGTATTACTGACCGGGCCGACGAAATTATTTGGAAACGAGGTTTGCAAAATTGACGGAGGCCGGAGTGCGGAGCACGAGGGCCGGAGTCAAATTTTGCAAGCCGAGTTTCCAAATAATTTCGTACGCTGAGGTCAGTAAGATTTTTCCTACATGCCGTATACCTATTAAAACGTTTTGACAGGTTTTGGTGACACTTATCTATACAATTGTTTTGTCCGTAATTTTCTAACAATGATTGCGCTACTGCTGTGGGAGGAAGGAGCTTTGAAGGAAATTCATAGAAGAAAATGCATCAAAATACCTTACTTCGAACGGAATCGTCTCTGAAAATGTTACCTCAGAATGAATATCCAACAATTGAATATCCAATGAACATAATACCTACATGAATGATTTGTCATGACATAAGAACAAGAAGAAGGTATTTCCTAGTGATTAAACGTGAATTTTCCAGACTTCTTGCAAAAATATTTGCTTTATATATGTAATCGTGCTGTGTTGATGCCTTATGGCAAAACGTTCGTGAAATACATTATATTTTCCATATTTTACATGTTTGTTTCGAGGAAAGGACTATACAACTATCAAATAATAACTCAATAAATAAATAAACATAGGCCCAAGGAAACGGTGTACTTATAAAGCGAAGATAAGACCAGTATAACGCCTTTTGGGGCGACTAACGGAGCGAGCGAGAGGGTGGGCCTTGCACGTGCGAAATTGCGAGGGGGTACCTCCAACTGACTTGTGCATGGCATCCTCCTACTAACCGGTCTCTAGCGATGTGCCAAATTTGGGCACAATCGGCCCAGCCGTTCTCGAGATCTGGAAGCGGCACCCTGCACGTGCGCACGTGCAAAATGGGTCCCAACTGACTTGTGCACGGCACCCTACTAACCGGTCCCTAACTGTGTACCAAATTTGAGGGTAATTGGTCGAGCCGTTCTCGAGATCTGGAAACGACCCCTGCACGTGCGCACGTGCAGCAGCGCCCCAACTCTAGCACATGGATATGCAGTGCCTAGTGGGTGCCTACCTACATGCCAACTTTCAGCGCAATCGGCCAAGTAGTTACCGAGATATTGCAACAATTACAAAACGGACACCTCTTCGTTTTGCACGTGGCACGTGCATAAGGGGTCACCCACATGCATCAGGAATAGTCCAATACTTGGTAGAAGGAATGAAGCTACCCTACAAAAATTACCGCGTGTAAATCGGTCAAGTGGTTGCTGAGATATAAGCCTCGCAAAAGCGTGACCACGGCCGGCCGGCCGGCCGGCCGCTCATACTCAGAAATTTCCGTTAATCTAAGCATGGATGATATAACACTGGATTGGTGTCTCGTGGAAATTAACATTGGGATCCGCGACATTGGGATCAGGCCTGCCATCTAGCGAGAGAATTATCGTAAGTTAGGAGCAAGCCGAGTGAACGCCATCTCTCAGCATTATGACACACGTGGGTGTGGTGTGTTAGTTGGCTTGAAGTGTATATTCCCACGAGTTGGAGGTCATCTTACTGGACTTAAGACGATAAAAATGTCTTAAATGCTTGAAAGCCAAAAATGTCAAGCAGCATTTAGGTAATAACGAAAATAAAATGCGTAAGACGGTGTGTATTGAAACGCCCGGTCCCATCGGCTTGTACGACCTTTTCAATGGTCATTTACTCACAATGGTACAGCAGTTTGGCAATATGCCATGCATATTTGGTAGGCTTATTCCTTCTTCTCCGAATTTCGCTCGATTTTCTTCATCTTAGTTAATTGTTACGGCACGTGCCACGTGCCAACTTAGGGGTGTCGAAATTGTTCCACATAAAGTAACTCCGCAATGGCTGGGCCCATTACAGTAAAACTTCGTTAATAGTTAGGCACCCAGTGGCCAATGCATTTCCATGTGTCACTATGAGGGTGCTACTGCACGTGCGCACGTGCGGGGTGCCGCTTCCATATCTCAAGAACGGCTGGGCGGATAACACTCAAACTTTGTACACAAATGTCACATCGATGCTCGCACTGCATTGATCAGTGCTTACATTGGTGCAAAGTCGTACAGAAAACGAGGAAATGAGATAGGTATCATCTTGATGAGATGCGTGGTGTTTATGCCTTTCTGTTCCAGCAGCTGATTGATCCACAACAGGACATCCTTGTTTGTGAAGGCTTCGTCTCCCTTTTCCACCCCTTGTTTAAAATAACATTAACAATGTACGTACGAAGAAGATCACACATAAAAGTTGTTTTAGGCGGCTATCTTGGGCCAGGGCTGCGGAGTTGTAGTCAGAGCCAGCGGTTCAGTTCCGACTCGGAGTCGGTTGATTTTTAAAAGATGTAGTCGGAGTATGAGTCGAACGTCACCGAAAAGCCATCGACTCCACAGACTTACCAGGGCTGCAGAGTCGGAGTCAGAGTCGGAGTCTGTGTGAATCGACAGTTCTGACCGGAGGAGTCGGAGTCGATATTTGGATACCGGAATCGGAGTTGGAGCCAAAGTCACTGAAATGTTATCGACTACGCAGCACTGGTTGGGTCCTTTTCAAAGAGCGTCTTGAATGACATATTGAGCGGCAATGACGTTAGCAATTCCGTTCGACTCTTTCATTAGACTTATAGATAGTACTTAACGTTTGTTTTGTTCTTTGATCGGGCAATTTGTTTGATTTAGGCCAAGTAAAGACTCATGTGAAAAATAGCGAAAACGACACGTGCTGGCGAAGTCTCCAATAACTCCCCGTTTCACGATTTAATGAGAAAATAACATGGAACTGCTTATATTATTACTGACGCTGCACATAAATCTATTAATTTCTTCGCTTTTACTGACATATATAGACGTAACCTTTTGAAAAATTGCATAACAAGCCCGCTACTACACCACACTCCCGTGTGTCACAATGCTAATCAGCGGCGTTCACTCGGCTTGCTCCTAACTTACGATAATTCTCCCGCTAGATGGCAGGCCTGAGCTCAATGTCGCCAAAAACTGCGAAGACACCAATCCATTATTATCTCATCCATGATCTAAGGAAAGACTACGCTCGCTTCGCTCGCTCCGTAACAACAAGCGATAATGGATTTCGGTTAATAGGCGCATATCTAACCATAATTTTGGCTTTATAACCAATACGAAATATTTCGAAGCCCTTTATAAGCAGAGCAGATATTTTTTACCAAAAATGTTCGTTTTCTAATTTTACGATGCAAATATCATGCAATAATGATGTCAATTATACATTCCCTGGGTCAATGCCTCTGGGCTAATGCGACAAACTCTATAGCTCAGAGGTCATTGCCCTGGGCAGTAAACCCGGGCAGTAAACTTTTGTTTCCTGCCCGGCCTATCATGGCATTTTGACACCGACAGTTTCTTGGTCATAGTTTTACTGCCCGGCTCGTGCTGTGCTTAAGACATACCCCGGCATGTAGGAATAGCATTGCACGACTTGTATGATTGCTTGTAGGCTGTAGCAGAGAGACGCCTAAGCACATTTGCTCAAATTACACCTTTTTGCATTCGAATTCAACCATTAGCCATAACTGTTTGAGGAGCCATTTCAACAATTGGCATTGAGCACAACTATTCCGGCGTTGTGTGTTTCATTTCAGTCATTCAGCAAAATACCTTGAACACTGAAATGAGCGATCTGCAAAACAGTTTGACACTTCTCCAGACTTCAGCATTGAGCGAGCCAGCTCGACATATGACAAATAGTTTCGACTATTGACGATTTGTTTTGCACAATGGTGAACCATTCGCTCAATGTAGAGTTGTAGAGGAAAACCGTCGAATAGTTTTGCAAAATGGCGATTCTTTGTGATTCCACGGTATATAGAGAACTAGGTAAAACCGGTTTGCCGCTTCAACACTAAGGCATTTTGACCACTATTTTCAGCTGACCTTTTCAGTCCAAAAAAGAAAACTATGCCACAGATTTCAATATGTTAAATTATTATATATATATATATATATATATATATATATATATATATATATATATATATATATATATATATATATGGCAATGCTCATTAAATGATAACGCAGCTTTTCCGTTTATAAGCTTACGGTTTATGGACTCTAGTGCTCTTATAGCTTTCTTATTGCTTTCAACATGTTCAAAAAGGATATATATATATATATATATATATATATATATATATATATATATATATATATATATATATATATATATATATATATATATATATATATATATATATATACTAGGGTTGACTATTAAGTAATGGAAGTGCCATAAGCAATTAAACGTTATTGCACGTGCACATATTATTTTGGTGTCATTTCATGCGCCGATGTTTTTTCTATCCAATGGTGAAGACCACATGTCCTTAGCTACTTCTTACTCCAAGCTATCGTCGTTTTCCCAAGAGACCACCCGAACCTGCGGCGCACCATAAAAAAGGAGTCTGGCAATGGCCAAAATCGCGCGCC
The DNA here is from genome assembly GCF_019059575.1 of Amphibalanus amphitrite. Classification (NCBI taxonomy): domain Eukaryota; kingdom Metazoa; phylum Arthropoda; class Thecostraca; order Balanomorpha; family Balanidae; genus Amphibalanus; species Amphibalanus amphitrite. The sequence goes on from NW_024883213.1 coordinate 104,839, forward strand.
AAGCGCCAGCGCGAGGTCACCAGAGCTTATTGGCTTATTGTTATGGCTACACAATGGACAATTGCTGTATTTTCATAAAAAAATACACATAGGCACGATAAATGACAGCATACACTACTCCACATAATCGCCTTCAAGCATCACACACCGTTCCAGCCTCGTCTTGACCCACTCCTGGAATGCCGCCAGAAGACTGATCGGCGCTTTCTTTCTCTAACCGATGAAACCACCGACATATCGTCCGTGGGGAGGCTGCGTCGCTCCATACACTTAAAAAAAGAAGTTTTCTGATCTTGGTAGGCCTTTTCCCTACGACAAACTGAGCTCTAATGACCTTGCACTCGGCGCTGGGTCGCGATTTTGGCCATTGCCAGGTGGTGCGCCACAGGTTCGGGTGGTCTCTTGGGAAAACGACGATAGCTTATAGCAAAAAGTAGCTAAGGACATGTGGTCTTCACCATTGGATAGAAAAAACATCGGCACATGAAATGACACCAAAAAAATATGTGCACGTGCAAAAACGTTTAATTGCTTAAGGCACTTCCATTACTTAATAGTCAACCCTGCACCGGAGGACAGAGAAAAGGCAACGATCGTGACACCTTTCTCGTGTCTGCAGTACACACGGGTTTGTTTTGGTCTCGCAGGAGCGCCAGCGAGCTGTGCTCGTCTGCTGAACATAGTGTTAGGGGATATTGCACCGGAAAAATGTGTGAGTTACTTCGATGACATCATTGTGCATGGGTCCACCTTTCAGAGTGTTCTGGAGTCACTGGATTGTGTTTTGAGTCGTCTCATGGAGGCAGGGTTGACTTTGAACTTGAAAAAGTGTCAGTTTTTCCGGAAAAAGGTCACCTATCTGGGACATGAAGTGTCAGGGGAGGGTATCAAGGCCGATCCTGTCAAGGTGGAGAAGGTGCGTGACTGGCCTGTGCCCAGATCAGCCAAGGAAATGTCCAGTTTTCTTGGGCTAGCTTCGTACTTTAGAAGGTACATTAAGAACTTTGCGGATATTGCAGCGCCGCTATTCCGCCTCACGATTAAAGATCAGAAGTTTGAATGGTCGGACAGCGCTCAAATTGCTTTTGATTCATTGAAAAAGGCCTTATGCGAGTCACCAGTGCTTGCGTTTCCGCGTTTTGATTCAGAGGCAGGTCCATTCATTTTGGAGACGGACGCCAGTGGTGAGTGTATGGGAGCCGTTTTGCTACAGGTGCAGAATGGTGTCGAGCGTCCAGTCGCGTACGGCAGCCAGACGCTGTCGAAGTCACAGAGAAATTACTCTACCACGAAGCGTGAGCTATTAGCGTGTGTTCATTTTGTGCAGCATTTTAACCACTATCTTCAGGGAGCGAGATTTCAATTACGTACTGATCACAGTAGCCTGCAATGGCTATTGAATTTTAAGAACCCCACCGGCATGCTAGCCAGGTGGTTTGAAGTTTTGGGAAATTATCAATTTGACATTTCTTATCGCCCGGGGGCCACTAATACAGCAGCTGATGGTCTGAGCAGGCGTCCCGAGAGCACAGCTGACGCAGGCGTGCAGACTGAGGAAGCGCAGTGCCATCATATCAATGCGAGTCTGTGGTCCACCAGTTTCATAAAAGACGAGCAAGGTAAGGACGCAACAATTTCAGAGATCGTGAAGCATCTTTCCTCGGGACAGCGTCCACATCGCCGCAGTGTCGACAGGTCCTTGCGTCCCCTGCTGAGGCAGTGGTCCAGACTGACCCTTCTTGACGGTGTCCTGTACCGCAAGTACCGCAGGAGGGCGAGAGATGAGTTTCAGCTGCAGCTGGTGATTCCACGATCTCTTGTGACCGGTGTGCTGACGTCACTGCACAGCGGCCCGACCGCCGGTCACCCCGGACCGGACAGGTTACACGCAGCAGTGACCCGACGCTTTTTCTGGGTAGGGATGTTGTCAGACGTCAAGGAGTTCTGCAAGCGCTGTGAGCGGTGTTCATCCAGAAGTCAGCCGGTGCCGAGACCGAGAGCCGCGCTGGGTGAACTGCATGCTTCCGAGCCGTTCGAGACGGTAGCGATCGATTTTCTGACTAACCTACCAGTGACGCCGAGTGGTCATAAGCATTTGCTGGTGGTGATCGATCACTTCACTCGCTGGTGTGAGGTGTTCCCGCTGAAGGATATGACGGCCACCACAGTAGCGTCCACTCTGGTAAGTGAATTCTTTTCCAGGTACGGGTGCCCGAGGAAGCTCCATTCGGATTGTGCCGCCAATTTCACGGGTCAGGTGATTGCCGAGATGTGTCGTCTTTTCGGCATCGAGAAGACAAAGATAAGTGCCTATCATCCAGAGGGTGACGGTAAGGTCGAGAGGATGATGAGGACTCTGCTCGACATGCTTTCGAAGTATCTCGACGCCAATCACGATCAGTGGGACGAGCACCTCCCATTGTTGATGCTGGGGTACAGATCGCTCGAGCACAGTGCGCTGGGCTACAGTCCGTATTTTCTCATGTTCGGTAAAGAGCCGCGCCTGCCTGTGGAGGCTGAGCTCCAGGTTCCAGTCGCGAGCAAATCTCAGACCGTCACAGAATATGTAGATAAGCTACGCGAGTCTTTGAGAATTGCACACAAGCATGCGCTACAGGTATCTGACGCTTCACATGGGAAAAACAAACGGTTCTACGAAAAACGAATGAATGAGTTTGAATACAAAGAGGGAGATTTGGTGTTTTTGCACAAAGCTGTAGTTCCTAAGGGACAATATTACAAGTTTGTGAGACCGTGGAAGGCTGCGGTGATTGTAGCAAAGGTAGGGGACTTGAACTATCGTATCAAGGTCACGGGCTCCAGGAAAACATTACTGGTTCACCATAATCGTTTGAAGCCGCGAACTGAGTCGATAGTTACCCCACCTGAGCCAGAGGTCACTGAGAGTCAGGATGGGGCTGGTGCTGATGCTGCGTCACCGGTGACACGCGCTCAGACCACGCCACCAGCAGAGACAGAGTCGGTCTCCGTGGACAGTGGGTCAGCGGATGGCCCGGCTGGTGTCACAGCCTGGGCACGATTGCCCATCATCGGCACTACTGCTGTGCAAGGTAAGGAGCCAGCGATTGAGGAGCAATCGTCCGGCACAGACCAGATGGCGGTGCCGACACCCGAGTGTCCGCCGTTACCCCCGCGGTCTGAGGTACCGCCGCCGGTGCCAGCCAGACGGTCCGAGCGACGGACTCGACCGCCATGATCGCTTTGTCCCAGGCTTGTAGGTAGCCTGTTTTAACATGAATGCTTATAAAAGGCAAGGAGGTAAGAGGTGCGCTCAAATTAACGTAAAATCAGTCGCCCTGATTTTCCTTTTAACTAGATCAGCAGACAATCGGTTGGCTCCTGGCGCCGGAGTGCGACAGATTTGTTTAACTCTTTATGGAAAGAGAGTGTGCGCGTCGAGCTAGATTCGGTCAATCCCTGGGGACGTTTCTGGTTGACATGTCAATGTCATTAAACTCAGTTTGAGTAGGAGCCCTCTAGCAGCCTGTTCAGAGCATCATGGCATGGGATGTAAATAGCATGGTCTGGTTAGCCTGTGTTTGGGATGGGACCAAGGGTACCCATTGCCATTATTGACGGTTAGCCATACCTGTTCAGCTATAGGTAGTTGATAAGTGAGCGATGCTGTGCGATGACGTGTTTGTGTTTTTCGTTGTTGCTAACTGCCAGTCAAAGTTAGCCGGATGCTGCTAGGCATCATCTATAGCGACCACGGTGTTATGGTGTCGCGTGGTGCGTGCTGATGATGCCGCATGTGTCAATGAGTGTTTCTAGATGTAAGTGCACGCCTTTCATTCGAAGGAGGGAGAAGTGTAATCGGCAAGCTTTGCGCCGATTAAAGTTTAACTGTTTCACCGCCGAGAGGAGCCCGGTGACCATATGATGTCTGGACAGGAATTTAATTCAACGGTTTTGCGCGTGATCGTCTGCTAATCAATTGTTGCTTCAGGTATGAACTCGAAGCTGTCCTAGATAATGCAATTAAATGTGTTTATTATGTACGGCATATTATTAGAATGGTAAACACTCTTGTTCATGCTTAGCGGCTTTACTGACCAATTAGTAAAATGTTTTATATAGCGGATGCCGCGATCGGAGCATCTCATGGTGCACTATGTTTTCGCCCATTCAGCTGATCACGGCAGGTGTTCGGCTGACTGTGGGCGGGGAGTCTGGATCGAGAGCTGAAGGAGTGAGGTCGTGCTCCTGGCTCTGTCAAAATGTAACCTAACGCTAAATACAATGTAATGTTCTTCACTTTTGATTATGTCGATTCACCTTTAGTAAACACGGGTTTACATTTGGTATATATATATATATATATATATATATATATATATATATATATATATATATATATATATATATATATATATATATATATATATATATATATATATATATATATATATATATATATATATATACCAAATGTAAACCCGTGTTTACTAAGGTGAATCGACATAATCAAAGTGAAGAACATTACATTGTATTTAGCGTTAGGTTACTTTTGACAGAGCCAGGGCACGACCTCACTCCTTCAGCTCTCGATCCAGACTCCCCGCCCACAGTCAGCCGAACACCTGCCGTGATCAGCTGAATGGCGAAAACATAGTGCACCATGAGATGCTCCGATCGCGGCATCCGCTATATAAAACATTTTACTAATTGGTCAGTAAGCCGCTAAGCATGAACAAGAGTGTTTACCATTCTAATAATATGCCGTACATATAAACACATTTAATTGCATTATCTAGGACAGCTTCGAGTTCATACCTGAAGCAACAATTGATTAGCAGACGATCACGCGCAAAACCGTTGAATTAAATTCCTGTCCAGACATCATATGGTCCCGGGCTCCTCTCGGCGGTGAAACAGTTAAACTTTAATCGGCGCAAAGCTTGCCGATTACACTTCTCCCTCCTTCGAATGAAAGGCGTGCATTACATCTAGAAACACTCATTGACACATGCGGCATCATCAGCACGCACCACGCGACACCATAACACCGTGGTCGCTATAGATGATGCCTAGCAGCATCCGGCTAACTTTGACTGGCAGTTAGCAACAACGAAAAACACAAACACGTCATCGCACAGCATCGCTCACTTATCAACTACCTATAGCTGAACAGGTATGGCTAACCGTCAATAATGGCAATGGGTACCCTTGGTCCCATCCCAAACACAGGCTAACCAGACCATGCTATTTACATCCCATGCCATGATGCTCTGAACAGGCTGCTAGAGGGCTCCTACTCAAACTGAGTTTAATGACTTGACATGTCAACCAGAAACGTCCCAGGATTGACCGAATCTAGCTCGACGCGCACTCTCTTTCCATAAAGAGTTAAACAAATCTGTCGCACTCCGGCGCCAGGAGCAACCGATTGTCTGCTGATCTAGTTAAAAGGAAAATCAGGGCGACTGATTTTACGTTAATTTGAGCGCACCTCTTACCTCCTTGCCTTTTATAAGCATTCATGTTAAAACAGGCTACCTACAAGCCTGGGACAAAGCGATCTGGCGGTCGAGTCCGTCGCTCGGACCGTCTGGCTGGCACCGGCGGCGGTACCTCAGACGCGGGGGTAACGGCGGACACTCGGGTGTCGGCACCGCCATCTGGTCTGTGCCGGACGATTGCTCCTCAATCGCTGGCTCCTTACCTTGCACAGCAGTAGTGCCGATGATGGGCAATCGTGCCCATGCTGGACACCAGCCGGGCCATCCGCTGACCCACTGTCCACGGAGACCGACTCTGTCTCTGCTGGTGGCGTGGTCTGAGCGCGTGTCACCGGTGACGCAGCATCAGCACCAGCCCCATCCTGACTCTCAGTGACCTCTGGCTCAGGTGGGGTAACTATCGGCTCAGTTCGCGGCTTCAAACGATTATGGTGAACCAGTAATGTTTTCCTGGAGCCCGTGACCTTGATACGATAGTTCAAGTCCCCTACCTTTGCTACAATCACCGCGCCTTCCACGGTCTCACAAACTTGTAATATTGTCCCTTAGGAACTACAGCTTTGTGCAAAACACCAAATCTCCCTCTTTGTATTCAAACTCATTCATTCGTTTTTCGTAGAACCGTTGTTTTTCCCATGTGAAGCGTCAGATACCTGTAGCGCATGCTTGTGTGCAATTCTCAAAGACTCGCGTAGCTTACATATTCTGTGACGGTCTGAGATTTGCTCGCGACTGGAACCTGGAGCTCAGCCTCCACAGGCAGGCGCGGCTCTTTACCGAACATGAGAAAATACGGACTGTAGCCCAGCGCACTGTGCTCGAGCGATCTGTACCCCAGCATCAACAATGGGAGGTGCTCGTCCCACTGATCGTGATTGGCGTCGAGATACTTCGAAAGCATGTCGAGCAGAGTCCTCATCATCTCTCGGCCTTACCGTCACCCTCTGGATGATAGGCACTTATCTTTGTCTTCTCGATGCCGAAAAGACGACACATCTCGGCAATCACCTGACCCGTGAAATTGGCGGCACAATCCGAATGGAGCTTCCTCGGGCACCCGTACCTGGAAAAGAATTCACTTACCAGAGTGGACGCTACTGTGGTGGCCGTCATATCCTTCAGCGGGAACACCTCACACCAGCGAGTGAAGTGATCGATCACCACCAGCAAATGCTTATGACCACTCGGCGTCACTGGTAGGTTAGTCAGAAAATCGATCGCTACCGTCTCGAACGGCTCGGAAGCATGCAGTTCACCCAGCGCGGCTCTCGGTCTCGGCACCGGCTGACTTCTGGATGAACACCGCTCACAGCGCTTGCAGAACTCCTTGGACGTCTGACAACATCCTACCCAGAAAAAGCGTCGGGTCACTGCTGCGTGTAACCTGTCCGGTCCGGGGTGACCGGCGGTCGGGCCGCTGTGCAGTGACGTCAGCACACCGGTCACAAGAGATCGTGGAATCACCAGCTGCAGCTGAAACTCTCTCGCCCTCCTGCGGTACTTGCGGTACAGGACACCGTCAAGAAGGGTCAGTCTGGACCACTGCCTCAGCAGGGGACGCAAGGACCTGTCGACACTGCGGCGATGTGGACGCTGTCCCGAGGAAAGATGCTTCACGATCTCTGAAATTGTTGCGTCCTTACCTTGCTCGTCTTTTATGAAACTGGTGGACCACAGACTCGCATTGATATGATGGCACTGCGCTTCCTCAGTCTGCACGCCTGCGTCAGCTGTGCTCTCGGGACGCCTGCTCAGACCATCAGCTGCTGTATTAGTGGCCCCCGGGCGATAAGAAATGTCAAATTGATAATTTCCCAAAACTTCAAACCACCTGGCTAGCATGCCGGTGGGGTTCTTAAAATTCAATAGCCATTGCAGGCTACTGTGATCAGTACGTATTGAAATCTCGCTCCCTGAAGATAGTGGTTAAATGCTGCACAAAATGAACACACGCTAATAGCTCACGCTTCGTGGTAGAGTAATTTCTCTGTGATTCGACAGCGTCTGGCTGCCGTACGCGACGGACGCTCGACACCATTCTGCACCTGTAGCAAAACGGCTCCCATACACTCACCACTGGCGTCCGTCTCCAAAATGAATGGACCTGCCTCTGAATCAAAACGCGGAAACGCAAGCACTGGTGACTCGCATAAGGCCTTTTTCAATGAATCAAAAGCAATTTGAGCGCTGTCCGACCATTCAAACTTTGATCTTTAATCGTGAGGCGGAATAGCGGCGCTGCAATATCCGCAAAGTTCTTAATGTACCTTCTAAAGTACGAAGCTAGCCCAAGAAAACTGGACATTTCCTTGGCTGATCTGGGCACAGGCCAGTCACGCACCTTCTCCACCTTGACAGGATCGGCCTTGATACCCTCCCCTGACACTTCATGTCCCAGATAGGTGACCTTTTTCCGGAAAAACTGACACTTTTTCAAGTTCAAGTCAACCCTGCCTCCATGAGACGACTCAAAACACAATCCAGTGACTCCAGAACACTCTGAAAGGTGGACCCATGCACAATGATGTCATCGAAGTAACTCACACATTTTTCCGGTGCAATATCCCTAACACTATGTTCAGCAGACGAGCACAGCTCGCTGGCGCTCCTGCGAGACCAAAACAAACCCGTGTGTACTGCAGACACGAGAAAGGTGTCACGATCGTTGCCTTTTCTCTGTCCTCCGGTGCAGGGTTGACTATTAAGTAATGGAAGTGCCTTAAGCAATTAAACGTTTTTGCACGTGCACATATTTTTTGGTGTCATTTCATGTGCCGATGTTTTTTCTATCCAATGGTGAAGACCACATGTCCTTAGCTACTTTTGCTATAAGCTATCGTCGTTTCCCAAGAGACCACCCGAACCTGTGGCGCACCACTGGCAATGGCCAAAATCGCGACCCAGCGCCGAGTGCAAGGTCATTAGAGCTCAGTTTGTCGTAGGGAAAAGGCCTACCAAGATCAGAAAACTTCTTTTTTTAAGTGTATGGAGCGACGCAGCCCCCACGGACGATATGTCGGTGGTTTCATCGGTTAGAGAAAGAAAGCGCCGATCAGTCTTCTGGCGGCATTCCAGGAGTGGGTCAAGACGAGGCTGGAACGGTGTGTGATGCTTGAAGGCGATTATGTGGAGTAGTGTATGCTGTCATTTATCGTGCCTATGTGTATTTTTTATGAAAATACAGCAATTGTCCATTGTGTAGCCATAACAATAAGCCAATAAGCTCTGGTGACCTCGCGCTGGCGCTTGGCGCGCGATTTTGGCCATTGCCAGACTCCTTTTTTATGGTGCGCCGCAGGTTCGGGTGGTCTCTTGGGAAAACGACGATAGCTTGGAGTAAGAAGTAGCTAAGGACATGTGGTCTTCACCATTGGATAGAAAAAACATCGGCGCATGAAATGACACCAAAATAATATGTGCACGTGCAATAACGTTTAATTGCTTATGGCACTTCCATTACTTAATAGTCAACCCTAGTATATATATATATATATAATTATATATATATATATATATATATATATATATATATATATATATATATATATATATATATATATATATATATATATCCTTTTTGAACATGTTGAAAGCAATAAGAAAGCTATAGAGCACTAGAGTCCATAAACCGTAAGCTTATAAACGGAAAAGCTGCGTTATCATTTAATGAGCATTGCCATATATATATATATATATATATATATATATATATTATATATATATATATATATATATATAAATAATTTAACATATTGAAATCTGTGGCATAGTTTTTTTTTTGGACTGAAAAGGTCAGCTGAAAATAGTGGTCAAATGCCTTAGTGTTGAAGCGGCAAACCGGTTTTACCTAGTTCTCTATATACCGTGGAATCACAAAGAATCGCCATTTTGCAAAACTATTCGACGGTTTTCCTCTACAACTCTACATTGAGCGAATGGTTCACCATTGTGCAAAACAAATCGTCAATAGTCGAAACTATTTGTCATATGTCGAGCTGGCTCGCTCAATGCTGAAGTCTGGAGAAGTGTCAAACTGTTTTGCAGATCGCTCATTTCAGTGTTCAAGGTATTTGCTGAATGACTGAAATGAAACACACAACGCCGGAATAGTTGTGCTCATGCCAATTGTTGAAATGGCTCCTCAAACAGTTATGGCTAATGGTTGAATTCGAATGCAAAAAGGTGTAATTTGAGCAAATGTGCTTAGGCGTCTCTCTGCTACAGCCTACAAGCAATCATACAAGTCGTGCAATGCTATTCCTACATGCCGGGGTATGTCTTAAGCACAGCACGAGCCGGGCAGTAAAACTATGACCAAGAAACTGTCGGTGTCAAAATGCCATGATAGGCCGGGCAGGAAACAAAAGTTTACTGCCCGGGTTTACTGCCCAGGGCAATGACCTCTGAGCTATAGAGTTTGTCGCATTAGCCCAGAGGCATTGACCCAGGGAATGTATAATGACATCATTATTGCATGATATTTGCATCGTAAAATTAGAAAACGAACATTTTTGGTAAAAAATATCTGCTCTGCTTATAAAGGGCTTCGAAATATTTCGTATTGGTTATAAAGCCAAAATTATGGTTAGATATGCGCCTATTAACCGAAATCCATTATCGCTTGTTGTTACGGAGCGAGCGAAGCGAGCGTAGTCTTTCCTTAGATCATGGATGAGATAATAATGGATTGGTGTCTTCGCAGTTTTTGGCGACATTGAGCTCAGGCCTGCCATCTAGCGGGAGAATTATCGTAAGTTAGGAGCAAGCCGAGTGAACGCCGCTGATTAGCATTGTGACACACGGGAGTGTGGTGTAGTAGCGGGCTTGTTAGCAATTTTTCAAAAGGTTACGTCTATATATGTCAGTAAAAGCGAAGAAATTAATAGATTTATGTGCAGCGTCAGTAATAATATAAGCAGTTCCATGTTATTTCTCATTAAATCGTGAAACGGGGAGTTATTGGAGACTTCGCCAGCACGTGTCGTTTTCGCTATTTTTCACATGAGTCTTACTTGGCCTAAATCAAACAAATTGCCCGATCAAAGAACAAAACAAACGTTAAGTACTATCTATAAGTCTAATGAAAGAGTCGAACGGAATTGCTAAACGTCATTGCCGCTCAATATGTCATTCAAGACGCTCTTTGAAAAGGACCCAACCAGTGCTGCGTAGTCGATAACATTTCAGTGACTTTGGCTCCAACTCCGATTCCGGTATCCAAATATCGACTCCGACTCCTCCGGTCAGAACTGTCGATTCACACAGACTCCGACTCTGACTCCGACTCTGCAGCCCTGGTAAGTCTGTGGAGTCGATGGCTTTTCGGTGACGTTCGACTCATATCCGACTACATCTTTTAAAAATCAACCGACTCCGAGTCGGAACTGAACCGCTGGCTCTGATACAACTCCGCAGCCCTGGCCCAAGATAGCCGCCTAAAACAATTTTATGTGTGATCTTCTTCGTACGTACATTGTTAATGTTATTTTAAACAAGGGGTGGAAAAGGGAGACGAAGCCTTCACAAACAAGGATGTCCTGTGGATCAATCAGCTGCTGGAACAGAAAGGCATAAACACCACGCATCTCATCAAGATGATACCTACTCATTTCCTCGTTTTCTGTACGACTTTGCACCAATGTAAGCACTGATCAATGCAGTGCGAGCATCGATGTGACATTTGTGTACAAAGTTTGAGTGTTATCCGCCCAGCCGTTCTTGAGATATGGAAGCGGCACCCCGCACGTGCGCACGTGCAGTAGCACCTCATAGTGACACATGGAAATGCATTGGCCACTGGGTGCCTAACTATTAACGAAGTTTACTGTAATGGGCCCAGCCATTGCGGAGTTACTTATGTGGAACAATTTCGACACCCCTAAGTTGGCACGTGGCACGTGCCGTAACAATTAACTAAGATGAAGAAAATCGAGCGAAATTCGGAGAAGAAGGAATAAGCCTACCAAATATGCATGGCATATTGCCAAACTGCTGTACCATTGTGAGTAAATGACCATTGAAAAGGTCGTACAAGCCGATGGGACCGGGCGTTTCAATACACACCGTCTTACGCATTTTATTTTCGTTATTACCTAAATGCTGCTTGACATTTTTGGCTTTCAAGCATTTAAGACATTTTTATCGTCTTAAGTCCAGTAAGATGACCTCCAACTCGTGGGAATATACACTTCAAGCCAACAACACCACAACCCACGTGTGTCATAATGCTGAGAGATGGCGTTCACTCGGCTTGCTCCTAACTTACGATAATTTCTCGCTAGATGGCAGGCCTGATCCCAATGTCGCGGATCCCAATGTTAATTTCCACGAGACACCAATCCAGTGTTATATCATCCATGCTTAGATTAACGGAAATTTCTGAGTATGAGCGGCCGGCCGGCCGGCCGGCCGTGGTCACGCTTTTGCGAGGCTTATATCTCAGCAACCACTTGACCGATTTACACGCGGTAATTTTTGTAGGGTAGCTTCATTCCTTCACAAGTATTGGACTATTCCTGATGCATGTGGGTGACCCTTATGCACGTGCCACGTGCAAAACGAGAGGTGTCCGTTTTGTAATTGTTGCAATATCTCGGTAACTACTTGGCCGATTGCGCTGAAAGTTGGCATGTAGGTAGGCACCACTAGGCACTGCATATCCATGTGCTAGAGTTGGGGCGCTGCTGCACGTGCGCACGTGCAGGGGTCGTTTCCAGATCTCGAGAACGGCTCGACCAATTACCCTCAAATTTGGTACACAGTTAGGGACCGGTTAGTAGGGTGCCGTGCACAAGTCAGTGGGACCCATTTTGCACGTGCGCACGTGCAGGGTGCCGCTTCCAGATCTCGAGAACGGCTGGGCCGATTGTGCCCAATTTGGCACATCGCTAGAGACCGGTTAGTAGGAGGATGCCATGCACAAGTCAGTTGGAGGTACCCCCTCGCAATTCGCACGTGCAAGGCCCACTCTCGCTCGCTCCGTTAGTCGCCCCAAAAGGCGTTATATGGTCTTATCTTCGCTTTATAAGTACACCGTTTCCTTGGGCCTATGTTTATTTATTTATTGAGTATATTTGATAGTTGTATAGTCTTTCCTCGAAACAAACATGTAAAATATGGAAAATATAATGTATTTCACGAACGTTTTGCCATAAGGCATCAAACACAGCACGATTACATATATAAAGCAAATATTTTTGCAAGAAGTCTGGAAAATTCACGTTTAATCACTAGGAAATACCTTCTTCTTGTTCTTATGTCATGACAAATCATTCAGTAGGTATTATGTTCATTGGATATTCAATTGTTGGATATTCATTCTGAGGTAACATTTTCAGAGACGATTCCGTTCGAAGTAAGGTATTTTGATGCATTTTCTTCTATGAATTTCCTTCAAAGCTCCTTCCTCCCACAGCAGTAGCGCAATCATTGTTAGAAAATTACGGACAAAACAATTGTATAGATAAGTGTCACCAAAACCTGTCAAACGTTTTAATAGGTATACGGCATGTAGGAAAAATCTACTGACCTCAGCGTACGAAATTATTTGGAAACTCGGCTTGCAAAATTTGACTCCGGCCCTCGTGCTCCGCACTCCGGCCTCCGTCAATTTTGCAAACCTCGTTTCCAAATAATTTCGTCGGCCCGGTCAGTAATACAGGGTGTCCCAGAAGTCTGAAGCTTTTTATTTTGTCGTGTGACTTGTTATGCCACTGATTAACCCGCGCCCGGCTGGGGGTCCTGGATTTCCACACCCTGCTGGGGGGGGGGGGTGTTTGAACACCCCCCTTGTAAACTCGGCTCCTGGGCCACGTAGCGATACGCGGAAGGCGGCGTTCGAAAGAGCGTAAAAAATAATGACGAAACACTTCGGTCAATTTTTTGGTCAGGTCAAAGGTCAGGTCACCAGAGGTCATTGAAGGCAAAATTTCGCCGATTCCAGGTCGAATGTCGAAAATTTCCAAGAAGCTAACGCATAACTCGGGAACCAATAGAGCTACAGGGCGCGAAAAGTGCATTCGATAGCCCTATTAACGCCCTTTCTGAGTAATTCTCTCAGATTTGACCTAACGTCAACGGTTTGCCTGCAGGGGGCAAAAACTGTTAAAAATACCGATTTTTCGGAAACAGTTTTCTGCAATAACTTTTGACCCAAGCCTTGTACGAGCTTACTTTTACCGGCATCGTGTTGCTCTCGTCAAGACGCATCGAATGAACTATAACTTGACCTTGAAAGGTCAACTTGAAAATTTGACCTCAGGTCAAGGTCATGACCTGACCGGAAAGGGTCATGTTGCATATCAGTCGATCCGTATCGTCGAGCTGAACACATATAAGGCGTTTTCATCGCTCTAGCATGCCTCTATCAAAAGTTATTTGCGAAAAACTGTTAGATAACCATTCGTGACTAAGATGACCTCAGGGCACAAACAAGGGTCACGGACACCATTTTCATGTTCAGTGTGTCTAAACCACTTGTAATTCGTGTTTGGGAGTGTTTAATGTCTTTCGTCCAAAAGAGGCGCATTTCAATTTTCTCCCATTGACTTATAATGGGAAGGTCGCAAAATTGACCTGACCTTAGGTCATCGATATCAAAATTCTGAGATATACATTTTGTACATGCTATTGCTCTTGGCAATCGCTGAAAGTTTCAAAGCGATCGGTCACTCGGTGTAGCTATGACAGACATTGAAACTTTTTATGAGGTGAGGTCACTTCAAGTGACCTGGTGACCTGACCTTGAATGACCTTGGTCTGAAATTTTCACAACATGTGTAGAATTGATGTATGATAAGGTGTACCAAAAACGGCGGCGCTCCGCGCCGCCGTTTTTGAGATATTCGCGAAAAAACCACAAGGGGGGGTGTTCAAACACCCCCCCCCAGCAGGGCGGGGTTAAGGCAAATGACGCCTCAAACGAAAGAGAATGAACTGAAGTTTTGTATTTTCATGCCTAGAGCACACCAAAGTCAGGTGGCCCCCGTTGTGAGTCGCACAAGATTGAGCACGAGAGATCACGTTCTTCGCTGCCGCCAAGATCTCCCGGTTTGCGAAACACCGGTGTCGCAATGCCGTTTCTGGTCAGCTTCAGAGCCTTATTTCATGAAGCGAGCCAGGAAACAGAGCATTGGATCTCCGAGAAAAAATTATAGTCTGTTCCATATCAAGCTTGCAGTCGGAGTTCTTCGGCAGATCGCTCCTCCGCTCAAGCAAGAGCTGTATATACAGAAATCACGCACTGCCTTCAGCAGGGCACTTCGGCTGCAAACTTGAAACGGAACAGAGTATAGCAACATAATGATTTACTGATCAGAAAGTCTCCTGAAATGTTTGCACGCATCCATTACGAAATAAGACTCAGCTGCTTGAGCGCGCTAAGCAACAGCCCGTTGTAATCCTTTGATTCGTCGCATTATTATGGTGCTAAAACAAATATCACCCCGTCGCAAATAAATGTCGCTAATATTATGTCGCTCGCTTCAGGGAATAAGACTCTGAAGCTGACAAGAAACGGGCATGGCGACACCGGTGTTTCGCAAACCAAGAGATCTTGGCGGCAGCGAAAGACGTGATCTCTCGCGCTCGTTCTTGTGCGACTCACAACGGGGGCCACCTGACTAAAGTGGTGCTCTACGCATGAAAATACAAAATTTCAGTTCATTCTCTTTCGTTTGAGGCATGATTCGCCTTAATCGGTGGCATAGCAAGGTCACACGACAAAAAAAAAAGCTTCAAGACTTCTGGGACACCCTGTATATATGCTTAATAAACTGGTTGATGATGATAATACTAGTAGGAGCTTTACTCTTGTCCAAAGTCTGCAACAATATTTTTGTTCAGTTGGCTCGTGTCGCGATGCTCTCAGCTCTGCTGATGCAATAGATCTCCGATGTAGATCTGGCTTTTGTCAGTAACCGTTGGGTGCTACCCTGATGTTCTGGTGCTGACAGGTGTCCTCATTAGCGTCCAGCCATTGTTGAACGTGCTATTGACACAACGTCCCGAGCAGATGAACTTTAACCCGCGCCCTGATGGGGTCTGCCGAGCAACGCGGTCTGATGGGGGGGGGGGCATTTTGGCTCCCCCCCCCTAAGATCTCGAGAACCACGCAACATAGCGACAAGCGGCAAACGGCGTTGGATAGCCCCATCAAGGATCTACCTTGTGACCCAATTTCATTGACCTAGGTCAAACCGATGACGTCACAGGTCAGGTCAAAGGTCGAGTTTTATCCGTTTACGGGCATTTCAAGAATGCGTTGTAAAACCGAGTAAAATGCATTTCATTGAAAATCATCGATGGGGAAATGTCCGTCAAACACATATTTTGCTATTTTAGGCTACTGATACCAGGTCAGGTCACAGAGGTCAGGTCACTGAGGGTCACAATATAAAAACATCATGTGATGCATGCTTTATGGTACATTTATATGCCAAATGCGATTATGTGGGACAGGCAGCCCTTGGGGTCAGTTGAGATTATGTTTTGGTGAAGTTCAGGTCAAGGTCAGGTCAAATTAGGTCAAATTTCAAAGTTGATTTTTTTGCATAAAATGGGCCTCGATTCGATGCAGCTCGTCACGGGGAGTTCAATGGTGGTCTTTGTTTTGCGCTACGTGGTCTAGAATTGCTAAAAATTGAGTTCGAAAAGCTGACGTAATCAATTTTGAACAGTTTTTTTCGCTATAACTTGGCCAAAAAAGGAGGTATCGATCTAAAATTCGGTATGTATATTGAAGAGCGCAGGACCTATCACATATATTCCTGTTTTTTTTTCGAAATTCGGAACATTTTTGGAATTTTTTGAGTTTTTTTTTAAATCATTTTCTTTATTTTTTGGGGTCCAAAACCCAGAATTTTGAAAATCCGAGTTAGCAGTTTTGTAGCGCCGTCTTTTCTCTACACAACCACATAACGAACTTTAAAATTGCTTGTAAACTGTAGATTTGGTGAGCGTTTCAAGATGTCATGTTTTTTGCTCATTTTTACTCGGACATGACCTCAGTTTGACCTCAATAACTCCTGACCCAAGGTGACCTGTGACTTGAAATTTTGTGTGAAGTTGTCAAATTGATGTCCGGGAAGGTACTTAAAATTTAGCGGCGCTGCGCGCCGCCGTTTTCTCGCTATTTAAGAAAACCACAGGGGGGCCAAAATGGCCCCCCATCAGGGCGCGGGTTAACCCTCGCCCGGACTGGCGTTTTCCTATACGCCGAGGTATCCCTTTAGCATTATCCTAGCCGTGCAGGAAACATTGCACGTGATCTTCCCTGAACTGTTTTCCGGCACGGGTTGATGACCTACAGTTCTGGTGATTTTATGATAAAATACTTTAAAGGGACTGTCCCACCTTTGCATTAGTTCTGAGTTGAGATAGCCAAGTTGGCGGCCAGGTTCAGAAACCACTATATATCCTGGTCGCAATATCCTCAGTTTCGTGGTGTTAAAGAAATTCGTTCCCTTCATTTGAAAAGTGGGCCTTAGCTAAGGCCCTATCTCTTAACTATTAACGGTCATTTGATGACGTCATTTGCATTTTGAACGCCTGTCACGCATGTGAAGTTTCACTTGATTTACGAATAAGCTAATCAGAGACACTTGTTATTGTATGAGCCGCGTCATATTTGAGAGCAAATACCTATATTTGCTGCCAAATTTCCCCCACATTGACATGAAGTAAATCCTTCATTACGTCACAGATCCGATCTAAATGACGTCACGATGAAATATAAAAGTCGCAATATCTCAAAAAGTATACAATGAAAACGCGTAAAAACTTGCAGCATTCGTCAAAATATCATTAGTAACATTTTTGAATCCTAAATGGTACTTTTTTGAAGGTGGGACAGTCCCTTTAAAGAGGGTGATGTAACTAATAAAACTGTGAGTTTGTAAATAAATAGCGAAACGACACATAGGAGATTTACCACATGCCGAGATATCCCTTTAACATTAGCACGTGCATTTGGGAAATGGCTTCGGCCCGCCTCGGCTAATGTTGAAGGTATTTGGGAAACGATTCGGCCCTAGGGCTTTTTGATTTTCCCAGACAAAGTTTTACTGAATATTCTGAGTGGAAGAACCAATTCAAAAGAAGATATTTACGGATTGTGTGTTCACTAACAGCAACAGCAGAAGTGAGCAAAATTCAGTGACGTCGTTTTCACTTACTTTTGCTGTCAACGTAATTCAACTAAACAAGGGTAGGTATCGTTCTAATGCCAATGTATTTATTGCTGCAGAACATGGTCAGAGTACTCATTATTACAACATACTGCACGCAAAAAAAAAACGAGCACTTTAAATGCGCGAAGCATCTTAACGAGCCACAATGAAACATTTGATATTGTTCCAGCTGGGATCTAAGACACGCGTTTCACCCAATATTCAGTTTTCCTCACGGTTTCCTCACTCCTGCACTGGACTCCATATACTTCTTTGTTCTAACTTATTGATCCAGCTAGCATTCAAGACGCGTTTGATTCAGCGTTTCACTCAATTTTCAGAGGGCTGTTCGGCTGCGCAGCCAAAATGAAATATGCTGCAGCACGCATGCGCAGTGAGGACTTCGTCGCCCGTTAGTCCCGCCCACACCACTGCGTCACTGCCTGTGTGACGTCACCTACTGAAGCATGCTTCGTTTTCCTGCAGCACGAAATTCGGTGCTGCAGGAGGCGAAAGTGGCGCGGATTAAAGTTTACCGTCCGATATTTCTTGTTGTAAGTGGTTTGTATGCTGTTTTTTGGGTATCATGATCACTCTTTTCGGTGGCACATTGCTATTAACCACATTTGAACGCAATTTAAACGTTATTTGAGCGAAAATCACCAGTCCATCCGCGCAACGGTTCGCCGCGTTTGAAATAGGCTGCAGCGACGCTCGGCCGCGGCGTGCCGGCGGAGAGTGGGCGGAGCCAGGCGGTTGACATCACCCAAGTATGACGCACGCAGCACAGATCTATGCTGCAGGGACCCGAACAGCCCTCAGTTTTCCTCACGGTTTCCTCACTCCTGCTGGACTTCATATACTATACTTCTTTGTCCTAACTTCTGGCGCTTCACCATCTTCATCCTCAGCTTTTTTCAACCCCAAAATAAGGGAAAAGTATGACATTTCATCTTTCATTCTTAACGCAGCCCCACAAGAAAAATTACAAATATAATATAAACTGCTACGACGGTACGGCACGACCCCCACCGGACACGATTTGGTAGCCGAGGTCTGTGACGTCAGCCGGGCGTGAAGTTTCCCTTCACCATAGGCTTCACACACAAACAGGCCGAATTTCATGCCAGGATAGCCCGGCTTGAAAGTGCAAAAATGATTAAATTTTGCCCTCAATAGATTCATTGCTTCATTTTATAACTAAAAACGTCCGTTATTAGGACTCAATGAAGGTAAAAAGTACTCAAAATCGAAGTTCAAGAAGATGCTGTCCGAGCACAATCTGGTAACATCACGTGACCTCTTTTAAGCAAAATGTATATAATTCAAGGATGTTATTACACGATTGCTGCCTAAAACATCATAAATAATACGCTTGTAACATTTATTGCTTCTGTTTAAGTCATAACATTGCAAAACGCAAAGTTTATCATGGAAGTCACGTGACCAAAGGTATAGCAGGGGTTGGGACAAGCACTCAAAGGATTTCAAGTTTTTTGATTAAATTATATAAGTTTCATGATGAAATTGATGGAATGTATTTTTTTCGAATGAAATACAAATTTTCGTATGTAAAATATTTTTCTTATGGGCGAAATTCTCCATTTAAGAAATGTCAGTGACGTCACCAGGGCTTTACGTGGGCTTTACTCAAAACATCGGACCTACCTGTTTCTTATAGGTATCTTGGTACGGCATGTGGTAAATCTCTTCCCAACCTTGGGCTGTGAAAATGCAGTTTTATTCACCTCGGTTTTTTGCTACGGACCTCGTGCCTACCGGCACTCGGTCCCCCGCACAAAAACCTCGTTGAATAAAACGCATTTTCCCAGCCCCGGTGGGGAATATATAATCTTAATGAGCATGCTCTGGAAGAAAAATTGAAACCTTAGACTTCACGGTTTCCATTTTTCTTTCCCAGAGGCGTTCAGTAATATACCGGGTGTCCCAGAAAAAGTACCACATTTAAATTAGAAGTATAAAGAAAAATATGCGCGCAACATGTAAAATTTTAATGTCAATCGAAAGCGAGGTTCATGGAAATTATGTTGTGTGGCACGAGCGCTCTGTTAGTTATGAAGCCGTTAAATACTGAACAAAAAACCAAAATAGTCGAATTTTATCTCAAACACGGATCAGCCGTTTTAACGCAAAAGCAGTATCGCACAGATGGGTGACGGCACGTGATCGCCTGAGGCGGTGGGGGTAAAAATATTGTCGTCATTTAATGCTCAATGCAATCGCTGCGACTTTTACAGGACCTTCTCCTCGTCGTTATTTCTTGCTTTCAACTACCCAGGTACCCAGGTATTGGCACTAAGGTTCCATGGAAACTAAAGCAGAATTGCCAATTTTGTTTTACGTTTCCATAGAAACTGCTAAAAAGAGCCTGCTAGCATCGGGTAGCATCACACATTGAAGGTGCCACACAAGGGGTGCTCCAATCCAACTAGGACTAGGTACTGTAACAGTACCTAGTCCTAGTAGGTACTGGCAGCATGTCACTCATGACACAGGGTTTTGATTTAGCAGTAATAATTTTAATCAATTGTTCCACAAATATCGACTTAGGATGAAATGATCTGGAGCTCAGATGAGACCACAAACTAGCTGGGTAATGCAAAGATGAGTACCAGGTGGCATCACAAGAAATTACGCACAGGCCATGCTGACGTCACAGTGTAAACACGGAGCCGCCTGGATAATGCTATTTTAAGAGAAAGCTATCCAATCAACTGGGCCACAAAGAAAACTGCTAGCTCACACAAAAAGCATTAGAAAATAGCATAGCAAATATAGCAAACAATTTACACAACTTTTGTAACATAGCCTCAGCCTCCCTTGAGTCAATCAAGCAAACTAAAACAGCCTGCAATTAATTCTACATTGATCAAATCAAAGTGGAGGTAAGTAGGTACTTAAGCTAAGTATTCAAGCATCATTTGTGTACTACATTAACCATTGTCTACAAAAAATATGCTTTCAGCAAATTGCTCACCCTCAGCACTCCAGATTCACGACAGACCCCTCCAGCCCGCCAACCGGTCCCCAGCCAGAACGGACGCGGGAAGACCGGCGCACACCCCTTGTGTCGCGGCCGACCAAACCCTTTCTTTGTTCAACTTCGCGCGGAACTTTGTGCGCATGCGCAGCCTCCATTACGTCACAGGCTGGACGCGATTTTGGCACGTCAAGCCGCTTGAGTAAATCTACTTCGATCTGACGTGATTTTGGTCGCATTTGCCCCTGAGCTTATAATTACTCCAGTCGGACGTCATTTAATCCCATGCAAAGCCGGGTGTAAAGCTACTCAGAACCGAGAGTTGACGTGAAATAAGCAGGTAGCGGTTGGTGTGTAAATCTACTCAGACCCGACGTGAAATACACAGCCGGTGGCGTTTTGAGTAATTGTACTTCTGACTCCATAAACACGCTCCCTTCTTAAAAAATTATATGTATTGGACGAACTAGGCTCCTACTGGGAGACTAGCTTGCCTCTGGCGGCAGACGTGTAAGCTCTAGTTAGGTTTTCATAGATGACGCTGCTTGACGCCTGCCGACTGAGCAATAAGGCTGTCTTTTCCCCTTTTTACCTCAGGGGTGGAGAATTAGGGGTTTTGGGGGTGCTCGAGCACCCCCTGAAATTCAAAAGCTCCCTCTGGCGACACATGCGTCACCTCATTACCGATGGGCGACCAAACCGGGGTGTGCTTCCAGCTGTCACCCCTGACGCCATTAACGATTATTTTGTCGGCGTCGGCCCGCGGGTAGCCGCGGAGGTGGCTGCACTGGGTCCCGCCCGTGAGGTGCCGGTGCGGCTGCCGCGGGTGGGCCAGGGGGATGTCGTCCCGGTTCTTCCCATGTATTATTCGCCAATCAGCTTAACACTACCGGTGACGTCACTGGTGGACCGCCAATCGGGGCCGGCCGGGCCAGTAAAGGCCAAACGCAGACGTTTTCAGAAAAGCGTAAGCCGTATAGATACAGTCGCTGAATCGTGGATGGAGTTTTGCTGTGATTCGGCTCTCCAAGAGTGCATCAGGGTACTAGGGACAAAGGTCATAGAGAACCGGCATCTGATAAAATCCGCTCACCACTTAGCAGCCGACTTCGAACCTTCACCCTCGTAAAACACAAAAGCTTCCCGGTCATCAAATTGATGACCGGGAAGCTTTTGTGTAACATCAATCCACCTGCATCTCTGCATTTGCTTACTACGACCTATATCGACCAGTTACTGCAGCCGTTTTGGAGCAGCTCACGGCCGATAACATACCGGGCTGCGCTAGCCGCCGGTGCTGAGCGCTAACCATTGAGTGCGCATGGCCGACTGCCGCCCCGATGGCGCTGGTCCCCTGCACCGGTGCGGCGCTGCTGACCCATGGGGTCAACCTAACCACCGGTGCGTTGCTGCTAATTAGTTGAGCCGGAATTGGGATAGAAGCCGGTATGGGATTGGGATAGAAGCTCAGCGAGACTAAGGGATTGTGTGGTGCCTTCGGTAGACCCCTCAAAATCACCCGTGTAGGGCCCTCAGGGCCGCCGGTTATGAAGCCTTTGGAGGCACTGGTGTGGGCCCTCACAGGTACCGGTGTGAGGCTCTCAGAGGCATTGGTGCGGGGCCCCCAGAGGTGCCGCTGTGGGCCCTCAGAGGCGCCGGTGAGGGTCCTCACAGTTGCCGTTGTGGACCCTCAGAGACACTGCAGTGTGGGGTCGTCACAGTCGGGTGTGGGACCCTTAGAGCTGCTGGCTCGAACCCTTTACAGGCCGACAGGGGCTCTCAGAGACCGACAAGGGGCTCTCAAGAGGTCTGCGGTGCCTTCGGGAGCCCTGTGGAGTCCTTAGAGACCAGCAAGGTACATACATATGTTACCTTTATCAAGCAGCACCAACCACCGATGTCCGTCTGCCGCCAAGACTCACCCACATACTCTCAAGTGATGAGCCTGCTGATGGAACATCCAGCCGTTCTACGCGCAAGTGTGACTTGTAAAGAATACAGATCCCACCGCCTCTCACATTTGAACCATCACGTGCTGGGCGGTCCGCCCTGACTATTTTATAGCCCGGGAAGATAAGGAACCGAGAATCCAGATCCGGCTGCAACCATGTTTCAGTAATGCACAGAATATCTATATCGTTATCTTCAAGCAAAATGTTGACGTCGTCCAATGAAGGTACAAGCGATCGAACATTCAGATGAGCCAGTCGTGAGCCAGTCGATGAGCCAGATGAGCCAGTTCGTTGTTGGTTTTCCGATGTTAATAGTTAAATAAACTGGGTAGTGGTCAAGTTGAGAGAAGGGAGAGGCTATGCCTTTGTCAGTCACTAGATCAAGGTCAGATACGTAAACTAAAGGTCGCCGTCCACTGCACTTTTGTCCGCCGAAAATAAGCGCTTACCAGGGGCGGATCCAAGGGGGGGGGTCACATGGGTCATGGCCCCCCCCCTTGAGGCCCGGGGGCCCAAAGACCTTCCAGGGGCACCACCGGCCTATCAGGGGTATCACAGTCCTGACAGGGGCACCACAGGACCGCCAGGGGCACCACAGGCCTAGCAGGGACACCACGGGCCTGGTGCCCCTGGGCCCTGACAGGACTGTAACGCCCCTGACAAGCCTGAAGTGTCCCCGGCAGGCACGTGGTGCCCCTGACAGGCCTGAGGCGCCCCTGCAAGGCCGGTGGTGCCCCTGGCAGGCCTGTGGTGTCCATGGCAGGCCTGTGGTGCCCTTGCTAGGCCTCTGGTGCCCCTGACAGGCTTGTAATGCCCCTGGAAGGACTGTGGTGCCCCTGGGCCCTGACAAGCCTGAGGTGCCCCTGACAGGCCAGAGGTGCCCTTGCTAGGCCTGTGGTGCCCCTGGCAGGCCTCTGGTGCCCCTGACAGGCTTGCGGTGCCCTTGGAAGGACTATGGTGTCCCTGGGCCCTGACAAGCCTGAGGTGCCCCTGACAGGCCCGTGGTGCCCTTGTTAGGCCTGTGGTGCCCCTGGCAGGCCTCTGGTGCCCTTGCTAGGCCGCTGGTGCCCCTGGCAGGCCTCTGGTGCCCCTGCGCCCGGAGAGGACTGGTGCCCCTGAAAAGTCTGAAGTGCCCCTCGGCAGGCCCGTCGTGCCCCTGACAGGCCCAAGGTGCCCCTGCGAGGCCGGTGGTGCCTCTGGCAGGCCTCTGGTGCCCCTGGCAGGTCTGTGGTGCCCCTGGCAGGTCTGTGGCGCCCCTGGCAGACCTGTGTTGACTGGTGCCCCTGCTAGGTCGCTGGTGCCCCTCACAGACCTGTGGTGCCCCTGGGCCTTGACAAGCCTGAGATGCCTGGCTATGACAGGCTCGTGGTGCCCCTGATAGACCAGTGGTGCCCTTGCTAGGCCTGTAGTGCCCCTGGCAGGCCTCTGGTGCCCCTGCTACCTCTGCGCCCTGAGAGGACTATGGTGCCCCTGAAAAGCCTGAAGTGCCTCTCGACAGGCCCGTGGTGCCCCTGGGCCCTGACAGGCCCAAGTTACCCCTGCGAGGTCGGTGGTGCTCCTGGCAGGCCTCTGGTGCCCCTGGCAGGTCTGTGGTGCCCCTGGCAGGCCTGTGTTGACTGGTGCCCCTGCTAGGCCGCTGGTGCCCCTCACAGGCCTGCGGTGCCCCTGGAAGGACTGTGGTGCCCCTGCCCCTAGGGGTGCTCATGGGGCCAACAGGCCCGTTGTGCCCCTGACAGGCCTGTCGTGTATACTTGCTAGACCTGTGGTGCCCCTGCTTCCTGGCAGGCCTGTGGTGCCCCTGGCGGGCCTGTGGCGCCCCTACAAGGCCGTAGGTGCCCCTGACAGG